>NC_136259.1:707500-852500 GCF_053564925.1 Oryzias latipes
ATTCATCATCCATCCATCCCTCCATCCATCCATCCATCCACCCATCAATCCATCCATCCCTCCATCTAACCATCATCCATCCATCTAACCATCATCCATCCATCCTTTCATCCATCCATCATCCACCCATCCATCCATCTATCTATCTCTCCATCCATCCCTCCATCCATCCATCCATCCATCCATCCATCCATCCAACCATCCCTCCATCCATTCATCATCCATCCATCCCTCCATCCATCCATCTATCTATCTCTTCATCCATCCATCCATCCATCCATCCAGCCATCATCCATCCATCCCTCCCTCCCTCCCTCCATCCATCTATCCCTCCATCCATTCATCCATCATCCCTCCATCCATTCATCCATCATCCATCCATCCATCTATCCCTCCATCCATTCATCCATCCATCCCTCCATCCATTCATCGATCATCCATCCATTCATCCATCCATCCATCCATCCATCTATCCCTCCATCTAACCATCCATTCATCATCCATCCATCCATCCATCCATCCATCCATCCATCATCAATCCCTCCATCCATCCATCATCCATCCATCCATCATCCATCCATTCATCCATCCATCCATCCATCCCTCCATCTAACCATCATCCATCCATCTAACCATCATCCATCCATCATCCATCCATCCATCCCTCCATACATTCATCATCCATCCATCATTCATCCATCCATCCATCCCTCCATTCATTCATCATCCATCCATCCATCTATCCATCCATCTATCCCTCCACCCATCCATCCATCCCTCCATCTAACCATCATCCATCCAGCCATCATCCATCCATCCCTCCCTCCCTCCCTCCCTCCATCCATCCATTCATCCATCCATCCATCTATCCCTCCATCCATTCATCCATCCATCCATCCATCCATACATCCCTCCCTCCCTCCACCCATCCATCCATCCATCCATGCAACCATCATCTATCCATTCATCCATCTGACCATCCATCCATGCATCCATCATCCATCCATCCATCATCCATCCATGCATCCATCATCCATCCATCCATCCATCCATCCATCATCCATCCATCCATGCATCCATCATCCATCCATCCATCATCTATCCATCCATCCATCCGACCATCCATCCATGCATCCATAATCCATCCATCCATCCATCCGACCATCCATCCATCATCCATCCATCATCCATCCATCCATCCCTCCATCCATCCATCCATCATCCATCTGTCAATCCATCCATCCATCCATCATCCATCCATCCATCCATCCATGCATCCATCCATCCATCATCCATCCATCCATCCATCCGACCATCCATCCATCATCCATCCATCATCCATCCATCATTCATCCATCCATCCATCCCTCCATCCATTCATCCTCCATCCATCCATCCATCTATCCCTCCACCCATCCATCCATCCCTCCATCTAACCATCCATCCATCCATCATCCATCCATCCATGCATCCATCATCCATCCATCCATCCATCCATCATCTATCCATCCATCCATCCGACCATCCATCCATCCATCCATCCATCCATCCATCCATCCGAACCATCCATCCATCATCCATCCATCATCCATCCATCCATCCCTCCATCCATCCATCCATCATCCATCTGTCAATCCATCCATCCATCCATCATCCATCCATCCATCCATCCATGCATCCATCCATCATCCATCCATCCATCCATCCATCCAACCATCCATCCATCATCCATCCATCCATCATTCATCCATCCATCCATCCCTCCATCCATTCATCATCCATCCATCTATCCCTCCACCCATCCATCCATCCCTCCATCTAACCATCATCCATCCATCCATCCATCTACCTCTCCATCCATCCATCCATTCATCCAGCCATCATCCATCCATTTTTTCCCTCCCTCCCTCCCTCCATCCATTCACCCATCCATCTAACCATCATCCATCCATCATCCATCCATCCATCCCTCCATCTAACCATCATCCATGCATGTTTTCTGATGGTCATTTTGTTTGTGGTACCATCCAGTTGGCTCTGACAGATGGTTGCTTTGCCAGACAAATGTCATGCTGATAATATCACAAAAAAGCCAGTGTTGGATGGCTGCTCTGCTGGTAGACCTACAGGGAGTCAGCACTCTGTTTGCTATTAAAAAACATAAAACATTGAGCTCTTACCACCAGTTGCTTGTGTTTTAAAGCTGTCTCTAAGCTGCTTAGTTAAAACAACTTCATCCTTTGACTCCAGTGGAATCACAGCTTGGCATCTTTGATGAGAAATATCTAAATCTGCTCTCTGGTCAAAAGCAAACACATCAGGCTAACAAAGTGTCACACTGCATGAAGCTGCCATTGACAGTGCATGCATAAACAGTTTAGAATCTAAGACTCTTTTCTGACCTAAGATGAATACTTTTCTAAAGTTTTTTTGACACCTAATCTCAGACAATATGACACCTGTGTGTGTTGATAGATTTGTTTTCCCACTTTAGAGCCCAGAGTTTTGTTTTCTGCCTCAATTTACAGCTATGGTCTACAGCCATTAAAGAAATGGATTCCAGCAGCTCAAATATCCACTCCCTATGATCGGTTTCAAAGATAGATGAACTCATTTGATAAAAAAAAAGAGGTGATCAAGAAAACTGTGTATAAAAGTTTCCCCAACTTCCTGAAATAGGATTCCTGCTGTTATCTAGTCTTTTTTAGCTATTTGCTAACAAGGTAGCTGTTGTTTGCAGTGAGAACTTTCTGACAAGAACTTTGAATGAATCAAAATAACTTTAACTTTTAACACAGCATTGGGTCCAAAACCATTCTCTACATTGTTCATAGGTGTGCATGTGAGTGTGCATTGGTGTGTGATTGTGGCCCTACGTCAGACTACCGACCTGTCCAGGATGTCCACGAGGGACAAGGATAGGCTCCAGCAGCCCCGTGACCCCGACAGGGACAAAACGGATCAGAACATGAATGAATGAGCATCGGGTTTGATTCTTGGTGAGGTTAAACTTTAGTCTAGCAATGGTTCTAAAGATTCACTGTTTATTTTCCAAACTGAATCATTTATATGTAATGTAGATATATGAAAACAATATGTTTTCTTTTGTTTGTCTTTAGTGAAAGAAAGAAAAAACATTGACGTTCATGTTTTACGTTGAGCCCCTTTAAAGCAGAACAATACGTTATAATTTTTAAAGAAATTTCTGTTTAAATTGTACTTGAATATAAATAAACAGACATAAAATTCCATGTAAACATGAACATTTGGAGAATACATTTAAATAAAAAAGTAAACCTTAACCAAAAAAACCCCAAGAAACAACAGGAAAAGTGGAAGCATTCTTCCCTCTCAGTATTTTTAGTCCCTGTGTTCCATTTTCTGTCATGGATTCATCTTACTCTGCCCCCCCCCCATCTGCTTTGTCCATTTCCCCTCTTCATCACCATCAGTGTCATCGCTCCAGGTTTTCCTCTCGTTCTGTTTTTCTTCGTCTCTGTCTTCTGGTTTGTTCAGAGTTTCTTCATCCTTTTGTCCAAATCTCGACACACTCTGATCTGAGCCCACAAAGACCTTTACCAAGGCGATAAAGAAGCTAATTTCACTGATGGATGATTCCTCCTTTAGCCCACAGATGGATCTGATTTATTTTACGAAAACAGACAAGTTAAAATGTTAGCTGATGGTTGAGCAGCAGAGCAGACGCTCGTCACGGCTTTGTTTTCCCTCCTGATGTACTATTGACCAAAATGTGTCTCCTCCCTCAGGTTTGTGTGGCACTGGATGAATTTGGAGCGTGTGTGCATGAGGGTGAGGATGTTGTTCATGTCGTAACCACAGGGTCCAGAGAGACAGAGCACCCGACACATGAGTTTAATTCAACCTGGAGAAAGGAAAAAACAAACCGCATACAAGCCTCGAGACTCACAATCTACAACACCATTTCATTATATAATCCATATTCCTATTTTCAGTGTTTTTAAATAAATTCAGTTGCATTTAGTGACTACAGTTAGACACAATTATAGCAATGTTACAGCTTCAAAAATATTTTCGTAGAACAAAAGCATTTATAATGATGTGATATGCTTTTATTTTGGAAAATAGATTACACAAAAATGTATTCAAATGTGTTTCATTGAAATGACCAAATGCAAAAATAAATGTGGGCAACGTAGGTGCAACCAGGCTGGAATTAAGACACGAAAGCTCCTCACCATGCATGGAGGGTTCCATCCCAAATCCAGCACCCTGAGACTGTATGCTAGCCGCAAGGAAGGAGGCCGAGGACTAGTGAGCGTAGAAGCCACTATCCAGGATGAAACATCCAAGATCCATGAGTACATCAAGCTCAAGGCCCCAAATGACAGTGTGCTCAGTGAATGTCTCAGACAATGGAGAGCAGAGGATACAGTGCTGGAGGACAGATCCTCATGGGAGGACAAACCCCTGCATGGGATGTACCACCGGACCATAACTGAAGTGGCTGATATCAAGAAGTCCTACCAATGGCTAGAAAGGGCTGGCCTACAGGACAGCACTGAAGCTCTAATCCTGGCAGCTCAGGAACAAGCCCTGAGCACCAGAGCAATAGAGGCTCAGATCTACCACACCAGACAAGACCCACGGTGTAGATCTACCACACCAGACAAGACCCAAGGTGTAGATCTACCACACCAGACAAGACCCAAGGTGTAGATCGACCACACCAGACAAGACCCAAGGTGTAGATTGACCACACCAGATAAGACCCAAGGTGTAGATCTACCACACCAGACAAGACCCAAGTGGCTGGAATAATATACAGGAACATGTGTGCAGAATATGAACTGGAAACCCTAAGGTCAAAATGGGAAACACCTCCGAAGGTGGTAGAGAATGAGAGGGCAAAGATCCTGTGGGACTTCCAGATCCAGACTGATAGGATGGTAATGGAGAACCAACCAGACATTGTAGTGGTGGATAAAGAACAGAGGAAAGCCGTTGTGGTGGATGTGGCAGTACCAAGAGATGGGAACATCAGGAAGAAGGAACATGAGAAACTGGAGAAATACCAGGGACTCAGAGAAGAACTGGAGAAAGCCTGGAAAGTGAAGGTGACAGTGGTACCTGTGGTAATTGGAGCACTCGGGGCAGTAACCCCCAAGCTGGAGGAGTGGCTACAACAGATACCTGGAAAGACCTCAGACCTCTCAGTCCAGAAAAGTGCAGTGCTAGGACATTTATTCAACACGTAAGGGTAAGTAAGGGTGAAGTAGGAGAGATTTTCTTCATACTCTGTGCAATACGCCCGTTTCTGCTGTTCAAGTTATAAGTGCGCCTGACTGTTTGAAAAGAGGAAATTAGACAATCAGAGTGTAGTTCAGGTGGGCATCATATGGGCGTCTTTCGGTCACTTACGCATTACCAGAGGGTTGTCGAGAGGACCCTCGAGATTACCCCTAAAAGACCCTTTCTCTAGGGTTGGTGAGATTACAGACAATCTGAGATTACCTCTCAAGGGTTCTCGAGAGGACCGGCCACATCTTCATGTGCTGTCCTCTGAAGATGTGGCCGGTCCTCTCGACGACCCTCATATCGACCCAGACAACCCAAAAACCTGCAGCAGCCATATGGGTCAAACCCCCCCCCCATGTAACATTATTTTAGTTCTTCACCATTTCAAACAAGAAGCTCCTTTTCTTCCCCTTCAAAATGGCATTTATTACCTTCCAGTGTTGGTTAAAGGGTCTCATCTTTACACAAATGAAAGCAGTGAATCTATTTAGAGTGCTGTAGTCCACAAGGGTTCCAGCTAATAACCATTTGGTTAAAGCATGATGGTTGCTTTTACCCACTGTGGGAGGCATGTGTGCAGAAATTCTCTGTTGAGGTCAAAACCGAGCAGACATGGTTGTTAAATGTGTTTGTCCATAAATTGATGCCTGAATAAAGAAAACCTCTAAAGCAAATCAAATTCAAATAAACACTTAACTGGTTTGCTGCTCGCTGCTGGACCGGCTCATTATCTGTGACAAATAAATGCTTCAGTGTTCATCAGCAGGAATCTCAGCCAATTAGTTTTTTCCTAGGTGGATTCAGGTTGAAAATGATTTTTTCCAAGGCCAAAGAGCCCTGCCGCTGCTGACGCCATTGATCTTTATTCAAGAATAGTGAGCACTTCATGTGGACGGATTATCCAAGCAGCATCTTGTGCAGTTAGCTGCTCTTCATTGCTGCTGTGTTGCAGGGTGACTTTGGAGCACAGGAACGTCTTGGCAGCAGGCCCTTCAGTATAGGCCTCAGAGGCTGGATGTCACTCGCGTTGAGGACAAGTGAAGTGGACAGTGACAAGCATCACCGTGGGAGACGAGTGACCACCTGATGCAGAGGAAGCTGCAGAGCCGCTGAGCTGTGTTTATCTTCCTTTTTTTAGCTTCTTCTCTGAGAGTCTGAACCTAACCAGGCATGTGATGCAGGTTCTGGAACACGCATTTAACCCAGGGTGTTCACACTGGAAAACAAGGAGGGGCTTCTTCTTCTTTCTTTACTTTTAAGTAGCGCGTGTCAAAATGTCGAAGCAGGGCAAATCTCACAAATATTGCTCCAGGTTTTCTCTTTCATAGCTCGATTCCAATATATGAAAGACATGTAGAGTTATGGCTGTTCACAAACCTCAGTTGTTTCTCCTGATCAATTTCAATCGGTTGTGATTTCTGTGAATTAAAACTCAAGCTAAATCTCTGATTGGTCAACCTGGTTTGACTTGCAACATGCGTTCAGTGGCTGGGCTTTTTGTACATTGAGCCGGAAAATGGTCTTAAAAATGTGCGTAGCTACGCATTGCCAGAAGTCAGAGCTCTGTCTCCCCCTCTGGTCACCGGTGGGAACAATCTTCAGAGTTCTGAATGTACTACATCTCCCAGCAACCCCAGTGCACAGTTCCTGGATGTTCCACACTGAGTGTTATACCTGGATCTGACATCCTGACCCGGTTTCTGGCTCTGTTTGCCCGCCGCCTGCCCCGACTCCCACCTGGATCCTGACCACCCCGTCTCTCCTCTGATGCTCTCATGCCTGTTATTGACCCCCCCGCCTGCCTGACCCTGATTTAGCTTTATGGACTTTTAGCTGAGCTAACAAACCTGCATTTGGATCCAGACGTCTGCCCATTCGAGAGTTTTGAACATGAAAGCCTGAAAGAGCGTTTATGCACGTTAACTAAGACTTTTCATTAAAAGTGGCCACTTGAATGCATGTTGCCGTGGGCGGTTTGAATGTTGATAGTTTTCTTGACTGACATACAGTCAGTGTTGATTTCATATTGTATCCTAATTTTAGCCAATCCGTTTTTACTTTACTTCTCTGGAACAGTCTGGTTTGATCAAGGAGAGCAGAGGAAAGGGGAGAGAGAAAGCATCGCCGCTTCTACTGACTCCTAAGAACTTCACCAGGTAACAAAGGTCGACCAGTCCCTTTCCATCAAAAACATGGACCTGGCATTTCTAAAAGTAAACTAGGATGAACAGTTTTATAGCCTAATAGCATAATAATTTACTTTTATGAGCTTAACAGCGTTCGTTGCTGTACAAAGACTCACTCCGATCATGTTGTTATCTATTTTAAACATTGCAGTTTTTCAATTATAATTATATGATTTTTAACCAAAATCAAAACAAACTGTCATGTTTTAGGACATAGTTTCTGTAGAGACCCAGTAGTTCATTAGAAATTAACCTGTGAGTTGTGGGAGGGACAGTTGGAGCGAGTGAGGATGCTCCTCTTCCCATCATCCATCTGTTTGCATGCTATCCTACTAGCTACTAACAGCACTGTGACTGCAAAAATGTTTGAAGTATAATGGATAAAGTATTTTTCTTTGATAAGTTTAGCTTTGATTTGCATAAACAGCCCTTTTTGAATTAGACACCAAGGCCAATGCAGCGTGTTGGTTGAAATCCTTCCACCTGCACTTGCAAATGATGTCTTTTCAAACTGCGCACGCCGAGTGCAGAGATAATGAAGTGCGCTCCATAAAGCAGCTGCCATTATCATTAAGGAAAGACCGTTTTTGAAGCTTTCAGCTCAGCATTTGGAAAAAGACATCTGTGTTTTTTCTTACTGGGCCAAACTGTTCATGCTTGTGAAGTTCTATCCATTCTTTGCTTTCTTTCTCTTTAAATGGGATAATAACTTAGCAAACAAGCACAAAGCCGTATTGTGAAAGACATTAAACTAGTGACCTGAGACCACAAACTCATTAGGAAAATGTTTACTGCACCAATAAATCAAGGAAGACTTAAGGACTTTGCTTTTACAGGCTTCTTCTTCCACCCGTTTGCTGTGGTTCAGTGTCTGAGGCTCTTCCCTGGTGTCTTCATGTGGCTTTTATCACCCCACCTACTTCACACAAAAGGCAAATAAAGAGAAAAATAGACTAAACATTCAGCTGGTTTCAGCAGCAGAAAAACAAACCATTTAATATTCATGATGTTTTTAGTTCGACTAATTGCAGTGAATTGTGGTAATCTTATTATGTTGGGTAATAACAGTGTTTTTGACAAAATGAGATTAGAGGAGTTTGGTCCCACTCCCTGTTATGAATTTAAATGGGAGTATTTGAAACTGTCGTCCTGCATCATGTGTGTTTTTATTAGTTTAGTATGTTTTTGTTTACAGAGAAATTCATTTTTTCTTTAACTGATTTGATTCATGGATCTTCAAGCTTTCTTTCCATCTATTTTAGGGTGTTTCACTTGATTCTCTGCCCTTTGACATCTATTATGATTGACTAACATCCAACGAGGATCTCCATGACAGATGGATACGTGTAGACGAATGAATGAATGGATAAATAAACTGCATCCACTGCTTCTCGGTTTCAAAGATCTTTAGAAGTGAATGGCTAAGCCATCTTCTATATAAAAATGAAATAAAAGAGGATGTTAGTTCTTCAGACTACCAGGAAAAAAAAAGTGTTCAGTCAAATACCCAGAGGCCCCCCCCTTCACATGTGCTATCATCGAAAAGCCCCAAACGGCCTCTGTAGACACCAAAAGAGGTGAAGTCAGTAGTTTCCTGTGGTTGGGAGACATTCAGCTTAGATAAGTTCTATTCTCAGGACACATTTGGCTTGCTGGTAGTCAGGAGGCCAAGCAGCAAATCAGAAAAACTTATAAATGTCGTAGAAGTTTTTTTAAAATAATTAGTTCAACTTGTCTTTGGTGAACATTCTAGCCTCACTGTCAGGAGCCGGGGCCAGGGCGTTTCATCTTTGTCTCACTTCTGGGTTTCGGGCTTTTATTTTGTTAACTCATGTTCTGTCTTCTGTTGGTTCTTTAGGTAACTTACCCCGGTCTTCACCGGCACCTGTTTACCCACCTGTTTTCATTTATGTGTGTGTATATAAGCTCCTGTTTTGGTTTCACTTGTCACCGGATCGTTCTACTTGTTTTACCTCGGTCTTTACGAGCTTAAGAGCCTTCCTTGGATTAAAAGATCCTTTTTTGATTCAAACTTCTGCCGTCCTGCTTTTGTGTCCGAATTCAAATCCGTGACATTACGATCCGGTCATCATGGACGCAGCGGACGCAGGAGTTCCACGAACGAGCAGCGACGCCCAGGAGAGGGTCATTCTCCAGCAGGAGGAACAGCTAAATTACCTCAGACGAGGTATGCTGGAGATGGCTGGGCGCCAGGAGCAACAGCTGACCATGATCGGTGATCGCATTGAGACATTGGCAAAGCAGCTCCAGCAGCCGCCGTCATTTCATCCGCCACATCACTCTACCTCTGCGCCGACACCGGTGATTCCAGTCCAGACGACGTCACTCGCCCCGGGGGTTCAGCTGGCCTGACCAAAGAGGTTTTCCGGCGACTCAGGGGATTGTCGGGCGTTTATCACTCAATGCGAGCTCCATTTCGAGCTGCAAGCAGCCAGTTTCCCTACTGATCGGGCCAAGGTGGCATTTATAATATCACACCTCTCTGACAGAGCCGGAGCATGGGCCACTGCGGAGTGGCAACGTGGAGGAGCGACCTGCGCCTCTCTCTCTGCCTTTCTCGACGCCTTCACCCAGGTTTTTCAACACACGAAACCCGGCAGAGAGGCGGCTCGGGCGCTGATGCGGCTGACACAAGGTAACCGTCGGGTGACGGATTATGCTATTGAGTTCCGGACTCTCGCTTCAGAGAGCGGGTGGAACCCCGCAGCGCTTACGGACGCTTTTCTAGAGGGATTATCAGAGGAGCTGAAGGACCACTTAGCTCCCTTGGAGCTGCCCTCATCCCTGGAGCCTCTTATCGCCCTGGTGATTCGTATCAACAATCGACTGCAGGATCGTCGGCGGGGGCGCCGGGTGGACGTTTCCCAGTTCAGGGGACACCCTGACGTTTACGTCCAGCCCTCCCCTTATATGTCTTCTGTTACCCCCACAGTGCCTCCTGCAGCCCCGTTGGAGGAACCTATGCAGCTGGGTCGTGGCCGTTTGTCCCCCACTGAGCTAGACGAAGGATGGCAGCAGGTGAGTGCCTTTACTGTGGTCAGCGGGGTCATTACTGTAAGAACTGCCCAAAAGCTTCCGCTCGTCATTAAAGGTGGGCACACTGACGAGCGGAGGCCAGGTGCCCGTCGATTCTAAATCCACCTCCTGTCTTTTGGAGGGTCACATTGTGTCTAAGGGTGGGGGGTTTCCTGTTCGTGCCTTGTTAGATTCTGGGGCTGAACAGAACCTTATGGATGCTGAGCTAGCCAAACAGGCCGGTCTTAGGACCAAGTCGCTTCCCCGCCCTTGGCAGGTGATCTCCCTCAACGGTGAGGTGGTCGCCACCGTTAACCAGATCACTGAACCTGTTCACCTCATCCTTTCTGGGAACCACCACGAGGATACCAGTTTTTTTCTTTTTGAGTCCCCTCATAATCCGGTGGTTCTGGGGTCCTGGCTTCTGAATCACAACCCAGTCATTGATTGGCCAACCAATCGCGTAGTCAGTTGGAGTACTCATTGTCACGAGGCCTGTTTATGCTCAGCTCGGCATCCAGAGTCTGACTCCGCTGACCCGGTAGGGGAGCCTAACCTGACCTCTCCAAGGTGCCTCCTGAATATCATGACCTGGGGGAGGTATTTTCCAAATTCCGGGCTCTCTCCTTGCCCCCGCACAGGCCGTATGACTGCTCTATTGAACTGCAGCCGGGTGCCACACTGCCCAAGAACCATCTCTATAGCCTGTCCAAACCCGAGAGGGAGGCAATGGAGCAGTACGTAACTGACTCTCTTCAGGCGGGCCTTATCAGACCGTCTTCGTCTCCTGTGGGGGCGGGGTTTTTCTTCGTGGGGAAGAAGGATGGAACACTACGCCCATGCATTGACTACCGAGGTTTGAATGCCATTACGGTAAAGAACCATTATCCTCTTCCACTTATGAACTCCGCTTTTGAGACGCTGCAGGAGGCCCGGTGTTTCACCAAATTGGACCTACGGAATGCGTACCATTTGGTTCGCATCAGGGAGGGTGACGAATGGAAGACCGCCTTCAACACGCATTTGGGACATTACGAGTTTCTGGTGATGCCTTTTGGACTATCTAATGCTCCAGCTGTATTTCAGGGCATGATAAATGATGTACTCAGGGACAACATTCACCATTTTGTTTTTGTGTACCTTGATGATATTCTTGTTTTCTCCAGGAGTCCCGGCGAACATAGGCGGCATGTTCGTCTGGTTCTTCAGCGCCTATTGGAGAACAAGCTTTTCGTCAAGGCAGAAAAATGTGATTTTCACTCCTCCAGTGTGTCATTGTTGGGTTTTGTGATTGCGGAGGGGGAGGTGCGACCGGACCCAGCTAAGGTCAGCGCGGTGGTTGATTGGCCTGCTCCGGTCAATCGGAAGCAGCTTCAACGATTCCTGGGGTTTGCCAATTACCTACGCCGTTTTATTGGGGGTTATAGTTCAGTCGCGGTCCCCCTTACGGGTTTGACCTCCACCTCCTCTCCTTTTGTTTGGACAGAGACTGCAGAGGCCGCTTTCCGGCGGCTCAAACACCTTTTTACCACCGCCCCAGTTCTCATCCAACCGGACCCCTCTGCCCAGTTTATTGTGGAGGTTGATGCCTCGGATGTCGGGGTTGGAGCTGTGCTGTCCCAGCGGCAGGGTGCTGACAACAAGCTTCATCCTTGCGCTTTTTTTTCCCGCCGGCTTACTCCGGCGGAGATGAAATACGACGTGGGGGATAAGGAGCTTTTAGCTATCAAGCTGGCATTGGAGGAGTGGCGGCACTGGTTAGAGGGGGCGGGACAGCCTTTTGTGGTCTGGACGGACCACAAAAATCTGTCTTATATCCGGACCGCAAAACGGCTTAACCCGAGGCAGGCACGGTGGTCACTTTTTTTCGCTCGGTTTGATTTTGTGGTGTCGTACCGCCCTGGCTCCAAGAACATTAAACCAGATGCTCTCTCCCGACAACTGGAACCGGCTATGGAGGATTCCCTTCCTCAAACTGTAATTCCTGCCTCCTGTGTTCTGGGTACCCTCTCCTGGCAGCTGGAGAGGGAGATCAAGACTGCACAGGCCCGGGAGCCAGACCCTGGTGGGGGTCCCCCTAACAGACTGTATGTTCCCAGGGCCATAAGGAGCCAGGTCCTCCAGTGGGCGCACGCTACTCGGCTTACCTGTCATCCCGGGGTACACAGGACGATCGCCTTCCTGCGTCGCTGTTTCTGGTGGCCCAGTTTGGCGAGGGATGCCCAGGAGTTCGTTTCTGCCTGCACGATCTGCGCCCAAAACAAGGTCAACAATCGACCCCCAGCTGGCCTGCTGCATCCCTTACCTGTTCCGAGCCGCCCTTGGTCCCACATAGCCCTAGACTTTGTGACCGGCCTGCCCTCATCTGCTGGCAGAACTGTGATCCTGACTGTTGTGGACCGATTTTCCAAGGCAGCTTACTTCGTGCCCCTGAAGAAGCTGCCTTCGGCCTCAGAGACCGCCAGACTCATTGTGGAACACGTGTTCAGACTGCATGGGATTCCGGTTGATATTGTTTCTGACCGTGGACCACAGTTTGTCTCACAAGTGTGGAAGACTTTCTGTGCAGCTTTTGGTCCCACGGTCAGTCTCGCTTCAGGCTTTCACCCACAGTCAAATGGGCAGGCCGAGAGGACCAATCAAGACCTGGAGGTGGCCCTCCGATGCATCTGTTCCCGGCACCAGACCTCTTGGAGCACCCTTCTGCCCTGGGTTGAGTATGCCCACAACTCAATGATGTCATCTGCCTCGGGTATGTCCCCATTTGAGGGTTCTCTAGGCCAGTGTTTTTCAACCTTTTTTGAGCCGTGGCACACTTTAACCTTGACAAAAATCCCGCGGCACACCAGCATCCAAAAAAATAGATGAATTAAAAAAAAAGAAAAGCTCAGTCTGTATTGATCTACAGCCGGTCTGCAATCTCACATGCATTTTTATGATAATTGTTGCAGAAAACGCTGGAAGCTGAAGCTGTTTTTTTCTGAAAGATGTATTAAAAATTAAGTCAAAAGATTCAAAAACTTATGTGTGTTCGTTGTTTTAAGACGTTGAGAGGAGAGACTCATTGTGCGCTAAGACAGTCACTTTACTGCATCATGGGAGATGTAATCCGCCGACCGCAGAAAGACCAGCGTCTTTGAGCTTCATGGTTTTGTTCACTTGTTCCAGTCTGATACCAGATTATGTGGAAAGCTACACCGCTAAAAACGAGCTTTAGCTGGTATTTTTGTTAGAACAGAGAGACTTTTTTGCGCTAAATCGAAACAAGGAAGTGAATACTTTAACCACTTCTGATTGGTAAGACTGATGACATGTGATTAAGCCTTCAAGAATGATTGGTGGAGACAGTTAAAGGGGCGGGACTTTTCCTTACACAGTTATAGCTGCAGCTAAATCGCGGTATCCCGTTATTCTTATCAAAATGTCTTTAATAGAATCATATAAACACAAAGAAAAAATAATTTTATGATATTTCATATTCTTAACTTCTCAGTGTTTTATCAGGGCCTGTTTGGATGAACAAAGAGCTGATTTCCTGGAGATGGTAATTGCTTTTAGATCAGTTAATGAGGGCAATTTCTCACGGCACACTTGACCATCTCCCACGGCACACTAGTGTGCCGCGGCACACTGGTTGAAAAACACTGCTCTAGGCTACCAACCCCCATTGTTTCCAGAGCAGGAGAAGGAGGTGGCGGTACCGTCGGTACAACACCTCTACCGCCGCTGCAGACGGATCTGGAGGGAGGCTCGCGCTGCTCTTCTTCGCTCGTCCGCAGCTAACAAAAGACTGGCTGATCGGCATCGGTTACCGGCGCCTACCTACGTGCCAGGTCAGTTAGTACTCCTGTCCACTGCCAACATCAAGCTGCGGACAGAGTCTAGAAAGCTGTCTCCACGATTCATCGGGCCGTTTGAGGTGGAGAAGGTCATCAACCCTGTGGCGATCCGACTACACCTTCCTCGGTCCATGCGCATACATCCAGTTTTTCATGTTTCCCAACTCAAACCCCATGTTACTAGTCCTCTCCAGCCCCCTCCATCTCAACCTCCGCCACCTCGCATCATCGACGGTCTGCCTGCATGGACGATGAAACGTATCATGGACGTCAGACGTCGAGGCCGGGGTCTGCAGTACCTGGTTGACTGGAAAGGTTACGGTCCTGAGGAGAGGTCCTGGGAACCCACATCGAGGATGTTGGACAAAGGCATGCTCAGGGAGTACCACAGGCGTCACCCTGACAAGCCCGGTGGTGCGCCCAGAGGCACCCCTTGAGGGTGGGGTACTGTCAGGAGCCGGGGCCAGGGCGGTTCATCTTTGTCTCACTTCTGGGTTTCGGGCTTTTATTTTGTTAACTCATGTTCTGTCTTCTGTTGGTTCTTTAGGTAACTTACCCCGGTCTTCACCGGCACCTGTTTACCCACCTGTTTTCATTTATGTGTGTGTATATAAGCTCCTGTTTTGGTTTCACTGGTCACCGGATCGTTCTACTTGTTTTACCCCGGTCTTTACGAGCTTAAGAGCCTTCCTTGGATTAAAAGATCCTTTTTTGATTCAAACTTCTGCCGTCCTGCTTTTGTGTCCGAATTCAAATCCGTGACACTCACAGCAAGAAACCCCTGGTTCAAATCCCAGCGAGGACCTTTCTGTGTAGAGTTTGCTTGTTCTCCCTGTGTGGAGACCTCAGGGCAGAACCCAGGAATCCTGGAGAAACGTAGTTTCTTGGCTTTGGGATTCCAACTAATCAGCAGGAAGAGGAGAGGAAAGTCTGGGCATCTTTGGTTGGGCTGCTGCCGCGACCCGGTTCTGATAAAGGGCAAAAATGGATGGATGCCTGTGTGCATTTGGATCTTGAACAGCACGGTTTCCTCTAATTGCCCCTTAAGTGTGAATGTGTGGGCGCCAGTCGTTCCCCGTAATGGAATGGCAAAGGTCTCACGTTTGCCTGGCAGTGGCAGGGATAGGCTCTAGCAACCCCCAAATACAGATTAAGAGGATTTGGAAAATTGGATCGATAACCAAGAGAAGAGGTGGGAAAAATGGCATTTAATTCTAAGACTTTTGTCAAAGAATGGCAAAGCAATGTATCAGACCTGAAGACAGTTATGTTGAAAGAACAGAGTAGCACAGGTTCTTACATTTCTATAGATAGATTTCTGCTAAATTATAATGCAGAAAAGCATGAAAATAAAGAAAAGTAGGACTGTATTATAACCCTGACAAGTGTGGCCTACCAACAGTCACAATTCCTCATCAAGGCCTGCTTTTAAACACAAAGAAGGAATAAAGCTCAGTAATTCTCACTTTGATGGTTGTTATGTGAGAAACCCCACACTCCTGACCCAACCAGAGATTGTCTGTAATCATCGCTAACAACTGCTGCATCGGCAAAATAATCAACTTTTTTCAAAAAGTAAAAGCAAAACAAAACAAAAAAAACAGGCAAACAACTAAATTGGAGACATTGTCAAAAACTGACTGTCGGCGCCGTGTGGTCTTGCGAAGGATGCAATTATCACGGCGGTGTGCTGAGATGCTTGTTTTTGCAGATGAAAAGGGCAATCAGATTTCAATTGCAGAGCAAAGACCCATTTTAATGCCAGGTGTAAACATGAACCCAACCTTCACAGTGGCGGGATCCAGCGTGCACGGAGCTCAGAGAGGACGTGCTGCTGTTCACATGCGCCGATGTCGGCGACAGGTAGACCTTTTCAGGCGGAGGGAGGGAGAGACTGGCAGATGAATAAGTCACAGATTCAGCGTTTCCTCTGCTGTTCACTGAGCTGGCAACAAGAGTCCAAAGCGTGGAGGAAAGGCGGCGCGTCATTGGCTGGAAGTTCATTGGGGCGCAAATGTTCAGAGCAACAGCCTCCATGATAGATCTGTGAGGACCGAGCCCCCTTCATCTCACGCCGTCAAGAGCTCATGTGTCACATTTCCCCCATGATGCCCCACGTGCCAACACGCCTTTCTCAGGTTGCTAGGCAACAGCACAATTCCAGGGGACTGTTTACAGAGTTTTGTAACGTGACTCGTCTCAGGAGAGAGACACTGACGGGTGACACGATCGCCTCAGACAGGGGGATGAAGGGGGGAGCAGTCAGGGGCAAGTGGGCAGAAAGGAAGAGGAAGATGGGGTTCTAAGAGATGAAAGACGTTTTTTGAGATTTAACCGAATTACGGTCAAAAGGAGGAAATCTGTTTCAATCTTGTTTTGCATTGAACGGGCGGGCAGACGCTATTTTCTGTCATCTGTTATCTTTGCTGCCATTGAATTTGAGGCGTGAGACAAAAAAAGTCATTGATCTACAGATGATCTACAACAGTCTGTGACAGTTGTAGATCATCTGCAAAAAGCTCAATGAACATTCTACTAGATCATTCTGTTCAGTTTAATCCAATCCAGAGTAGAAAGTACTTTAAACATGATCAAATATCTATAGTCATAGTTTGTTTACTGCATATCACTAAATAGGGGTGTAACGATACACGTAGTTGAACTGAACCGTTTCGGTTCACTTCTGTACCGTTTCTGTACGTTTTTTCTTTTTTCCCCGCGTATGCATTGTAACGATCCAGCTGCTTTATCACTCATAGCGAGGAAACGAGAGCCGAGCTGCTAATTAACTAGCTGCATTGACTGTCCTTGCCCCCCCTTACTCCACTCGCCCTCAGTCTGAGAGAGAGAGTAGACAGAGAAATAGATTACTCCATCTCCTTTCCGGCATTAAACCCATTTATTAAGAAAACTCACAAACAGCGTAACAACATGAACTTCACTTCTCCTCATAGCTCTCTCAGTGATGGTGAAGAATTCAACACACTTGATTTCACACTTCCCATGAGTCTTAGTGGCTATAGGCGGGGCTAACCCCCAGGTCGCCTCTGTATTAACTTATTGCAGAGGCAGAAGTAACGTTAGACTTTCCTCCAAGACGCTGTTAGGTGACGGACAGTTAGCATGTCAACATATGGCTAATGCAGACGCCAGGCCAGAGATGAGGACCCCCCCCCCCATCTCCTTATGCTCTCCTGTGTGTGTGTGTGTGTGGGGGGGGGGACACTGTGGCTTTGTTGTCAGCATGAAGGGAGAAGACAGTTGGACAAGTGGAATGCTGTGTGTTTACATTGTTACACAAAGACAGTGTATGCCACAGTCACACATATAATCTGTTAACCAATTTAAAACAGCATCACCGACTGGAACAATCGGGTCAACAAGAAAAAAAATGTGTAGGTTCAAATGTTTTTTTCATGTCAGTGTTAATTGTCCAAAGTTTTTGGTTCCTGGCAGCTAATAGTTTTTATATTTTACTAAGCAGATCACCTACAGAGGTCAATTTTATTTATTATGTAAAACCAATAAATGCATTTTGTAAGTCATTTTTTTCTGCCTTAGTTTTTTGTACCGAAAATAGATGGATAAAAACTTTATTAATCTCCCAAGGGAGAAATTCAGGTGTCTGGCAGCAAAACACACACAAACACACAATAAATAACAATAAAATAATAGTTCATTAAATAGCAGTTCATATCAGGCAGATTTGTTAAACAGCAGGACAGAACCGAGCCCTATGAAATTCTGAATTGAACGGAATTGAGATTTTAGCGTATCGTTACACCCCGGTCACTAAAGCATGGACTGTACATCAGGACTGGACTCAGTAACCACTTTCCTGTCAAGTTCCTAACAGTTCCAAGAAGCCAAAATTCCCATAGACTTCTATTGACAAATAAACTTATACTGTTTTTGTCAGAATTACTATTTTTGCTGTGCTACCATTTTTTTACTACTTCTTGTTAATTGTAATTTTTTCATGATATTTTTATCTTTTGTGGAAGTGATTCAAGTTATAAACAAACCAATCAGATGCCTCAATAAAAGTATGTGGTCTCACGATCAAAACATTTGATAAATTAGCCTTCTTTCATGTTTGTGTGTGTGTGTGTGTGTGTGTGTGTGTCACTGAAAGAAAGTACTTTCCATTTTCAGTACCTGGTAATTGCTTGGGATGCTGCGTGTCATTAAGTTGTTGCCAGGCCATCTCCGGTGTTCAAGCATTACAGTTGTGTAGCTTTTTTGCTAGCTGTGATCACCAGAGGGGACCCTGGTGTTTAGTACTGAACGGATGGGTGAGGAGGTGATAAACATATTTTGTTTTGTTCATTATGTTCAAAAAACATTTGACACAAGTCTGGATTTCCAATAACGGCTGTTGGGGTTTACGCAATTATCATTTGTTTAAACGTCTTATCACCATAAAATGATTGTCTCAGTTCTAAAAACTGACAAGAAAGGTGCTGATTCTACAAGACATGATGTTCCTGTTCTGCCTGATTGAATATGTGATATGCATTTCAGTCATGTCTGCAACCTTCAGTGTTCAATAAAAAGAAGCTCCATGCACTGGGAAGACGGGACTCCTCTGTTGCACTGTGACAGACGAGTTCTCCTGCTGAAGTCTAATAAAATTCCTGTGTACTTCTTCTGTTTGCCAAGGAAAAGTCAACGCCCTGACAATGGTTCATATGCGAACCTTATAAAAATATCAGGAGCGTGAGAACGAGAGTGAGACACTGACAGTGGATATTGGTCATTTATGTTTGAACTGTTAGAAAGTGAAAACATTTCAAAGGAGCCTCTACAGTAGGCCATTGGCTCAATCAACATTTGCCGCTGAGCTTTCAAACGTCTAAAGCTGTGTTACCCCCCCCCCCCCCCCCCCCCTTGGCAAAGACCACTTTTAAGAAAAGTCCATGTAAACGTGCGTCAATGCGTGTCTCAGGATTCTGTGGTTCACGCATTGTTACACCAATTTTAGACTGTTATCAGGTTCTACGTACAAAATGTGCAGCAGTTGAACTGAAAATTTAAACCAGGTGAAGCTTTTACCAATTAGGTACCAATCGCACCAAACCTGTGGTGGACATGTGCTACTAAATAGTAGAAAAAGCAGGAGACTTGGCTTGGCTTGGGGGGGTGGTCCCTTTGCCTGTGCTGGGGGGGGTTGGCGGGGGGCCCTGCTCGGGGGGGAGGCCCAGCGGCGCTGGATGGGCTGCCCATCTACACCAGGGGCTAGGATCAACCTTTCCCTGGCTCAGGGACGGGACGGGACAACCTCTTGGGACCCCCGGTCGCTCTGGGTGTCATCCGCTGCGGCTGCGGGGTCTGGGGTGGGGGGGCTTGTCGGCCCTGTCCTGTGGGGGGGCTTTCTGGGGGGGGGCACTATTGGTATGGGACCTTGGGGGGTTGACAGGTTGGGGTCTCCACTGAGGCAATCGGTGGTTGCCCCGGCCGGTTGGCTACCCCGGTCCCGTCGAGGCCTGACCAGAGCTCTCCCAGGGCCGGCGCCTGGGGGTGGGGGCCTGGACTTGCTCCGGGGGGGCGGCGCTTTCTGGCTCCTCTCTCTCTGTGTGGGGTGGGTGGTGCTGGACCTGGGGTGTCGGCGCCTATGGGGATGGGACCCCTGGGCTGAAGGGACCTGGCCCCTATGCTGGGGGGGCTGGGGGACAGCTGTTTGACCACCGGGGGACAGTCTACCAGCTGTCCCCAACTTACCCCCTTCCTCATATGATCTCATATTAGGGTGAGGGGGTGGGGGGTTTAACCTGCCATGCGCCTTGGGGGGGGAGCTACTTGGCAAGGGTCCCCCTCCCATGGTTGCCGTATGGTGTGGGCCCCCCCTCTTTCGGTTTTATTTGCACCTTAGACATGTAGGGCCCTTGGTAAGGGGGGGTGCTTGGACATCACTGGCAGCAAGCAGCAGATGTCCTCCTAGCACCCTACCCGCCAATTTTAACCGCAGCTTAAGGCCCGTTCACACCGGGACGAATTTCGCGCGCGATTTTCGCCGACGTTTAACGCCTCATGACTAAACAAAGGGCACCAATGAGAGTGTGCACACCGACGCGGAAAAAAGCCATGCGTTAAAGCGTCAAAAAAAAAAAAAAACGCCTCGTGTTCCGTTTTTTTTTTTTGACGCGTCACGTCGAAATCTATTCGACCAATGAGAATGGCGCTTTTGCACACGTGTCTGGAGCTTCTGAAGTTACAGTAAAACAAAATTTGGGGGCGCTCAAACACAAAACTGCCTTGCTGAGCACACATACCAGCGAAGAAGATAGACGCCAAGTAGAGTCTACACTGCCGCGAAGAAATAATGACGGACATTCTAAAATATCCCTGAACCAAGTACCAGTTGGAGCAACTGGTGCTTGAAATATTCATGTTTTCTTTGTATTATTCTGACAAGCGCGTAAATACTTGCTCTCTTCTTCTGAGTGAAAAGCGACTTTAAGAAGCATAAAGTTGTGCAGCGCCACCTTGTGTACAGGAGTATTTCTGTTTACATTAAGCGCCATCTAATGTCAGGGAATGAAATTGCATGTTCGCTCGGCTCATCGTCAGCGAAAATCGCCTGGGTGTTAACGCAAAAAACGTGGCGAAAAACGCTGGCGAATAACGCCTGGCGAATATTCGTCCCGGTGTGTACGGGCCTTTAGACATTTAGGGCCCCTTGGTGGGGAGGGTGAGGGGACATCACTGTGAGTAATCAGGAGATGTCCCCTCAGTGCCCTACCCGCCAATTTTAACTGCACCCCCTTAGTACACACACCCTTTACTCCTCAACATATACATTCAAACATAAACACACACACAAACACACGCACACACATTTTGTAAGGAAAGTGGGACCTAGGACCATCTGTCCCCTCTCCCATCCCTGGTGGGGGGTACTGTACCTTTGGCAACGGTGGCTGTGTCCCCTGGGTGCCGGTTTCCTGGGCCCGGCGGTGCTCTCTCCGTGCGGGGGGGGGGGGGGGGGGGTTCACATTACACCTGAGCCGGGGGTGTCCGTATCCCTGTGGGGTGGGTTCTGGTCCTTGCCCCTGAGTGCTGGGCCCCGCCAAATTTCCAACTGTGGCCGAGCTTGGTCGGGCCATGTTTACAACAGGCCCCGCCCTTTTTGTACTACATTTGAACCTTACCGTAATGATAAACAACCAGTAAACCTGTCTGCTTTATGCTGCTTCATGGTCTTACCCCCCCCTCTCACTATCACCCCCCCCTCTCTAACATACCTCTCTTTTCTTCCCTTCTTTCCTTTTCCGTCCGGTCCAACACCAAAGATTTTCAAACATGATTGAAATTAATAAAGTTTGGCCTCAATTACAAAAGGGGTTTATTCAGACATACCTTTGGTTTGTCAGAAGATTAATAACCCCTCTTGTTAAAGTAAAATATGTCCAACCCAAGAGGCCCTCAGCTCTCATCTGACTGCCCAGCTGTTGGACAGGACAAGTTAAAAGAAAAAGACAAAGCAGGAGACAAATCCCCTCCCTGCTTGTACAGTGTGAACAGCTAAACTCTGTTCAAGAATGCGCGTTTAGCGCCCGCTTTGATTGTAGGGCAGTGGTTTACCGGGAAGAACAGTGTGGAGTCCAACCTTCAGTCCAACACTCAGACGTTTCAACCTTTGCACTCACATAACGGTGTTGATCCCTGAAAGCTGCTGGAACATCTGAAGGCCGCAGCCCACCAGGAGAGCTCGCCGTGTCGGGGGGTAAGTCAGCATACGCCACACCACCGGACCATCTGCAGACACGGACGAAAATGTCATTTCAAAATAAAACGTCCTGATGAGAAAAATCCCACAGCTGCTATGGAACCAGGTTGGTTTGAGTGACATGAAATGATGTCAGTCAGCAAACCTTTTTGACAAAAACAAATATTTGTTATTTTGTACATTTACCCCTAAACATAGGATTAGCTAGTGAATGCTTTGTACTGTGCATTTCAAACTATGCCATTGTAATTAAGTGTCAAAAAGATTGAAATATTTGTTGTATGGATGACATTGTGTCTCTGGGCTCTTTGGATCACTGAACTCAATCTCAGACACCTGTAATAATTAGTTTCCAGGTGAGTTTAATGAAAAACTACTACAGAAGGACGTTCCACATTAATAAGCAGACCAACATTTTCAGGCAATATGGGAAGAAAAAGCATCTCTGCTGCTGAAAACCTGAACTAGTTCAATGCCTTTGAAAAGGTAGGAAACCTGGATCTGTCATGAAAACTAATCATCGTACTGTTACGAGCTTTGTGGCTGATCCAGAGCCATTTACCCCTTGTGCTATCCTATGACCCCCCCCCCCCCCTTCCATTGAGGTGTTCTCCCTACCAGAAAAAAGGTTCAGAGCTCTGTCTGGTGGGTCTGACCTCATTACTGATGATGATAGCTTCATTTTTGTAAGGCATTTGATACTGTTGAGCATCCTTTTCTATTCTACTGTCTGGAAAAGATGGGTTTTGGGGATTATTTGTGTAGTGCTGTTAAAACACTCTATGCAAATGGAAACAGTTCTGTTGAGTTGAGTGCTGGCACCACTCGCAGATTCTGTCTCCATAGAGGAATAAGACAGGGCTGTCCTGTCTCTGCGTACCTGTTTCTGTTGGTTGCACAAGTTTTCTGTAGATATATAAAATCGAGTGATGTTGATGGGATTTCTACTGCTGGTAAAAACATTCTTATGAGTCAACTGGCAGATGACAGCACTTTATTCTTAAAAAACTCCTCACAGGTTCCCAGGGTTCTTCAAGTTATAGAGACATTTTCAAAAGCATCTGGACTTTATCTAAACCTAAAGAAATGTGAGTTATTTCCTCTTAAACAATGTGCTTTAACATCCATTAATAGTATAGTAGTCAAAGAAAAAGTCACATATTTGGGATAGCAGTTAACTAAAGATCAAAAACAAAGAGAACTGATGAATCCTATGATTGCAAAAGCACAAAACAGGTTTAATCGCTGGCTACAGAGAGATCTTTCACTAAAAGGTCGTGACCTCTTAGCTAAAGCAAGGAATTTCCAGGCTAGTCTACATTGCTTCCTCACCATCTCTGGACTGTAAAACTGCAAAAAGGATTGATCAGATACTTTTTCATTTTCTTTGGAGAAACAGAATCCACTATGTACGAAAATCAGAAGTAATCAATTCATCAAAAGACGGAGGACTTGACTTTTCCACTCTAAACAATGTCCTCAAAATTAAATGGTTAAAAAACTTCTTATAAAGTGAAACCTCATTTTGGAATTTCATACCTAAATATATATTTGATAAGCTTGGAGGTCTGCCATTTCTTCTATTATGTAATTTTAAAATAGAGAAAATTCCTTTAAATTTGTCTAATTTTCATAAGCAGGTTTTATTAACATGGACTTTGATCTACAAACATAGTTTTTCTCCTCATCGCTACTATATTCGGAATAACGCAGATATTCTACACAAAAACAAGAGTATTTTTCTTGAATATTGGTTTGAAAAAAACATTTCTCTTGTGACACAGCTGATGAATCCACAAGGTAACCTGATGTCAGACGTTGAGTTTCTGTCCACATATAGTCTGCATGTCTCACCTGCAGAGTTTTCATTGGTTACTGGAGCCGTCTCAGGTGGTGTTAGGCTTCTGTGGAGCCGTTCTCCTCCCAAATTATCAGATTTGTGGTGTGGAACGGCATGTATTTCAGCTAGCAGGAATAATCAAAGTATCCGTTCTCTGTTTCAAAATGACCGTATGTTATCTCTGACTGGAACAGCTTTGGATGTAGAATTCAGTGGGAAAAGGTTTGGACCCTGCCACAAAAGTATTTCATCACCAATAAAATCACAGACATTTCTTTCAAAATTCTTCACAAATTTAATCCAGTGAAACATTTCTTTACCAAGTTTTAAAAAGATCTGGACATAAACTGTACATTCTGTCATTCCTCATCAGAAACGGTGCCTCATCTTTTTTGGTTTTGCTATTTCACTCAACTATTTTGGAAAGATGTGATACATTTTATAAGAACTCATCTATGAGAAGATTATAGATTATTTTATGAGCATATTATTTGGGGATATTTTACACAAGGAAGACTTAATGCAGAAAAAATATATGTAGTTAATTTACTTATAATTATGGATAAATACTTTATACACAAGTGTAAATATGCCAACAAAAACCAGGGTTTTATGTTTTTCAGAAAGAAATGGTTTTGTATGTGAACAGTATTAAATCTTCCTCTAACCAAAAAGCTGTCAGAACAGTTGAAACATGGTCTCTCCTGAAACTTTAACAGATTCCTTTGCCTTTATTATTTTTGCTTAAACTGTTTTACATGGTTATTATTATGTTTTTTTTGTTCATTCTCCTGGCGAACGTGAAGATTGTATTTTGCACACAGTGTGGAGTTTTGTGTTTTGTATTTTGTATGTGCAATATTTGTTAATAAAGTTTATTTAAAAAAACTGTCTAGTGGGTCTAGATGACCCAACTCCCAACATTAAAGTGCCCAGGATAGCACAAGGGATAACTTGGTCGGTTCGAGTCCTGGACCTTGAGTTTGGTTGATATTCAGACTGCTTTTTAACCAGATCAAATCCTGGAAGTCCTCCGCTTTGTAGTCCTTATCAGGATACTTCACTGATTAAACTTTATGTTTCACTGACCAATTTTGGAAGTCTGTATTAATGCCAGGTTCAACCCTTTTAACTGGTTCCTCTGGTACAGTGGACGCCTGCTGCAAGGCTGAGGAGGCGCTGAAAGCTACGCTGATGAGTGTTCATGACATATCGATTCTTAGGAAAACCGCATGAGAAGAAATCTATGTCACGTCAAAAGTAGTTTTAATGAGAATGCATTCATCCAACCACATTTCAATGATTTGCTGTGTCCCACTGTTGCTTGGTTACTGTGTTTACATCACGTAATGCGGTGGGCCTTCTGGTTCAGTTGCTCCGCTCCGAGCATCCAGTACACTCAGACTGAGGAGACTGGAGCTAACCGGAGTTCAGTCTGATTGGAAACGAGGCGAGACCACCTCCAAGGATGGGTCGAGGGGGCGCTTGCTGGTCCCAGACTAGTGTCCGTGTTTTCAGACTGCCCAATAAGCGAACCAATTGTGTCCAGTCTGGACACATCCTAAAACTACTACAACTGAAGTTTTGTTGACCTCTGACCTCAGGAAGACACTGCCCTCTTGTATAGTCAAAAAAACAAATAAATCCCGTTTAGTACAAGCTGAAAATTTAAACTCCTCCGAAGAATTTCAATCTATCGCCTCGTAACTCCTAGCGCATCGTTGGGAAGAGATACTGGAATAAAAAGCTGAAGATTGAAGATATTTATTGGCTTTAGCATTGCGAGCTCACACAAGTGGCGTTTCCTGCTGCTTGCATATTTTTTACTGGAATGTCTGGAAAATGTAATCCTTGGCTCAGGATGGACAAAATGATACAACATACTATAAGAAAACATTAGGAATGTGGGTTTGGTTCACGAAAAACCTCCTTTGCCAAGAAAATCCCCACATATTGTTTTGCCAATTCCTCTAAAAAAGACAGACCTGTTCGTCACGCCCAGACGACCAAAAAAAAATGGTTGCTATGGAAATAAAACCAAACAGAAAACATGCCTGCTATGCCCCTTAATATGTCCGGGGGGAACCGGTGGAGTAAAACCAAAAAGTAATGTTTTTTCACCAACTTTAACTACAAATCACAGAAAGATTGTCTCTGTAGTAAAAAACAAACGTATTAACTAATTAATAAATACCAACAACAATAACTTAAAAGGTGAAGCAAAAAGGCTTCAGGGTGAACCAAGGCCAACCCCCCCCCCCCCCCCCCAACTGGAATCTGAAATCTTACCTGGAAATGAAAGAAAAATGACAAAACATGTGTAAAGAAAATGGCAGTTCACCCCTACAGCGTCACTTATCATAACTACTAACAAAAGACTACACAGAGTTGGTCTTAACACCAAACCACAAAGTACCACAAAAACTACAGAACAGGTGGAGAGGAGCTCAGCTGCAACCTGCCTCACCTGCAGCTTAGCAGGGGAGGCAGGTTGCAGCTGAGCTCCCTCCTTACAAAAGGCTGCTCCATCAGGTTGGGTCCAATGGAAGCCACGCCCTCTTCAGCACCACACCTGAAAGCAATCAGACACACACACACACACACACAGCTCCACAAACACAACAATGTCTTACTGATAGAAAGAAAACACACAGAACTCAGAACAAAAGAGAGGAAAAAAACAAATCCGCCCACAGCAGCTTTTTAGAAAAAGTGTTCCTTTGGATGATTTTCTTCCATGCAGCCCTGACCAGGGTGGCAGGGGGAGATGGGGAGAGTGAGGGGCAAGTTGCAGCTGCTCACCCAGTAAGGGCGAGTTAAAAGAGGGCAGCGGGTAGCATCTGCATACAACGCTTCTGCAGCTTCCTCCAGAGATGTTTATACATTTAAGATTTATTTTGACACTAAATCCTCCATTATATCGTCTTCTTTAAATGATCACTGTAAATATTTGCACTGTGCTTCCCTGTACTTGTTCAGGAGTAATGACCAAAAATAGGGAATCTTAATTATGAATACATTTGTTTTCCTGGTATGGTTTCGTGAATTATTTTTACAGTAAATAAAAGAACAATTACTAGAAAACAAAAAGCTGAAACTTGTAATTAGACTTCTTTGTTCCGACATGTTAGATGAAGGAAAATAATATTATTGATGCATCCTGCTCAATTCCTTTACTTCTAAGATAGATCTACACAAACTGGAGATATTTTTAAACAGGTATTTATGTATTTATTGATTGACAGGTTGAGAACTGTGTGGGTTTTACCTTAACAAATCTATTTTGAAGTGAAATAAAATGGCAGATTGTTCCTTCATAAAGTAATGAACCACCTTTACTTGTTGCCCTAGAAATAGGAAATCCAAACTCTCTCCTTTTGGTTGGTTTTATTATTCCAGCTCTGCAACGAGGCAGATTGGGCAATAATATCCTGAAGATAAATATATGTGCTGTCCTATTTTTGCAACAACTAAAGCTTCAGTTGTTTCTTCGAGTTTGGCCCACAAAGATCCCATTTCTTTCTGTTTCTTCTGATGGGTGTAGCTTTTTATTCACATGGAAACAGATTTCTCTGTCTCTGCTGAACATCATCCTCCAGAACTGATAGAAAAAACAAAGTTCTTGGATGTGTTCTTGTGGACTTTTACCTCAAGAAAATCTCAAAACAAAGAGTGAAAAGAAGTTTATGATGAAACTCTGGAGAGAGCAGGACATTGGAACATTAACCCTTGTGTTATCTTAAATGACCCCCCCCCCCTTCCATTGAGGTGTTCTCCCTACCATGACAAAGGTGGATAAAGGTGGAAAGATTTCATGTAATCCATGGACACCAGTGAAGATCACAAATCATTGAAGAAAAAAGGTTCAGAGCTCTGTCTAGTGGGTCTAGATGACCCAACTCCCAATGTTAAAGTGCCAAGGATAGCACAAGGGTTACAGATGTAGCATGGATGCCAGAAAAGTCAATTAGAAGTGATGACTGTTTCCCCTGTGACTGCACATCTAGAGGACATGAGGATGTGGCAGCATCTCTCATTGGTTGGTTTTGGACAGATCTGAATTCAGATTCTGCTCACATTTGGCCAAAGTGCCAAAATCTGCAAACAGGAAGGACAAACAGTCTGACAGTACTGGAAAACACCTTGTTGGTTCCTTCTGAAGCTGGTAAGTGGACCACATACTGTCAATCAAATGACCACGCCTCCACTTGAGCTTGAATAGAAGCTCATTTATGATATGAAAGATGAGGTTCAAGATGCAAAACAAAGTTTTTGAATCAGTGTTTTTGTTTATTACAGTTGTAAAGTCCTAAAATACTTTGTGATTCTGCATGGCTCCAGTTTCTAAAGATTTCTTTAAACCAACATTTGAGTAACCACTGACTGTACATGAGAACTGGACTGAGTGAGTGTGACATCACCAATAGAAAAGGATTTACTCCCGGCTCCAACCACATGAAGTCACTTCAGTCGCAATTTTTTCCCAATACAGATGGTGCCATGTTGGAGCCAGACGTCATACGCAGTAACTGGTCCGAGTTGGTCTGAGGCATCGTTTCTATGGGAACCATTTTTGTCAATCAGTAGTGAGCTTGTTGGATATCTACCCCCCCACCGCCTGAAAGCAGGCTCGGGAAAATCGGTTAATCAAACTTTTTGAACATTCTATTTGAGGCCAAATACTTTTATTCGGTACATCTGATTGGTCAGTTTGTAACTTGGATAACTTGCAATAAAAAGAAAATATCTTGAAAAAAAATCTGGATTATCAAGACGTTAATAAAGGTTTCAAAACAAGAATAGTTATTCTGACCAATAGAATGTGTAAAAGCTGTTAATTTCTCAGTAGAAGTCTCTGGGATTTTGGATTCTTGGAGCTAGCGGCTACTGTGGGGGGGGAGGGGTCACTCAGTCCAGTTCTCATATACAGTCAGTGGTGGCACCATTTCGTTTCCCACAAAGACATGAAGTACATCAAAGAAAACGACAGCAACACACAAAAAACAAAACAAAAAAAAAATGGCTGCCACACTTATTCTAACTATTCTGAAAGAGAGCGTGGCTACTCCCTAAGTATTTAAAAAACTATATAATACTAGACTATCTAGTACCCTGGACTTTAAAATCAATTCAGAAACCATATGAACAATTTCACAAGTAAAAACCTAATCAATACGAGCATTTTACTATTCAGGAATTCATTGTTTAAGGCCCATCCGGCTGATCTATACTGATGAAAATGCTTATGGTTTAAAAACTGAAATCTAAATCTGAAGAGCATCAATGCACACTGGCTTTTCGCACAGACTTCTGGGAAATTTCTAGGACACTAAATTTTGAAATTGTAGATTCAGACAGCACCCCAAAATGGCGAAGGCACAATATAGTATATAGTATATATGCAGTGAATAGTGAAGGAATTCTGAAACACATTTGATGAATTGAAACAACCCAGCAGTTTCTATCATTTGGACTTCCTCTGGCATTTCAAATTAAAGTGTAATCGTGTGGATGTCAGTGTTTTCGTTTCCAGCTTTGACCTTTGCCAAAAAAGAAAAGTACTTAAGTAAATTCACAATGTACGTTAAGTACATGTAGAGTTATTCCAGAAACTTTGTAAAAGTTTGAGTCTTTATTGCAGACACAAAGCAGCACTTCCTGAGTCATTGTGTAATCTGCACGATGTCTCCACAAAGAACCTCATAAATAAATACCTTCTAGGAAGAAAACATATGATTTCATTAAAAAATCTTTATTGCTTTACTTTTTCTAGAACCTAATGCTTATTGAGAGATCAAGCAACGACTTCATCTCTAACCTTCTTGAATGAGAAAAGCTGCCTCCAGAGGATCGGCAGCAGAGCGGCGCTGTGTGGGATGAAGCTAAATATTTGAATTCTGAGTCCTCCTTGACCTCCAACACATGCAGAGGCATGTCTGGACTTTGTAAAGAGTAGAGCGCGGCCTTACATTTGGGCTCAAGACACGGAAACATTTTGAACAAATAATCCTGAAGCTTCAAGAATGAACAAAGACACAAAGGTCAAGCATGAAATGAGGATGCGTGAGCCAATCCTCGGGAGATGACACACTCCGGCTGAGTATTGGTAGCAGCTGTGAGTGGGAAGACTCTGGTCCAGTAAATGTCTCCTAGAAATCCTGGACAAGACAGCTAATGAGTGCATGAGGAAGAAGACAAACTAAAACATGACATCTTTAACAAACTCATCTTTGAGAGGATATATCATTCTGTTTTAAAGCTTCATTTCCTTTTCAACCTTATTGTAAAAGAATCCTTTCATGTTCCTTCTTGTTTATCAAAAAAAAGAAGACCCTTTATTCTTCGGAGGTGTCCGCTCTGCCGACACCTTGGATTGGTTGACCTCACAGGACATCATGACGCCTGTTAGGCCTTAATCACATTCACCCATGACCTCTATGGATGCTGCGGGTTTTTTGGTTGTCCAGGCCTATGGGGGGGTCATAGACAGGAGCCGCTGCATTTTAAGGGGGGTGCAGGTCTGTCCTGCAGTTCCCTTCAGGGACATACGGCCACCTTAAGGCACGCCATGAAAACTGAACATACGATTGTTGTAAGTGTGGTAAGTATATTGTGAAGTTATGATAACTTATGACATATGTATGGTGGCCTTACGCCATGCTCTAGTTGTTAGCAAAGTGGAATATTGACTCCTTACGGTCTGCGTGTCCTTACGTGTTTAGTGTTTGTTACAACCTGTGGTCTGCAGCGTGCCCATTGACAAAGATGTGCATGAACAGGTTCACCAAGCGGTCTACAATATTGATGCTTTGTGATGGACACCTGTGTGTCCCATACAGGTTTGCCCATATCTCACCTGCAGACATCCTGGGTGTGTGAAAATTTGCTCTCCACGTTTGATGCCTCCCCTGGGGGAGCGGTGAGCTGCAGATACAGCTATGCTTGGGAACCATATGGTGGCTTAGCCCCCCCAATCCAAACCATTAATGCTGAGTGTCAATCAGGGAGGCATTGGGTTCCATTTTTATGGTGTTTGGTATGACTTCAAATCAAATCAAATCTAATCAAACTTTATTTCTAAAGCACTTTTCATATAAAAGTATAACACAAAGTGCTTTACATTAAAACAAAACAAAAAGAATAATATAAAAACAAGCACAAAAATTAAAAAATAGAGGCCCCCCTCCCCACACCTACACACAGCCCCCCACTCCTGTCACACCTCCCACCCCCTAACTGATGGGGAAAGACAGAGAAAAAAGGTTGAGCACAAAAACAAGATGTTGGAAACGCTGATAATTGGAACCTCCCTCTGTGAATAGCTGTATAACCAAATGCAGCATCACAGGTGGAGACCGCTCCACGACAGCTAAGCGGTGATGCAGGTTCCCATCCAGAGCCGCAGTGGCTGAACAGAAGCCGACCCAGAGGGAGGGGTCCCACCTGAGGAAGCACCGGAAATAAAATGAAAATAAAAAAGAGAATCAAAAAGTAAACATATTGATAAAAACAATAAACATTGAAATGACGATTTATCGTATTTCGGGCAGATACTCCCTGCAGTGTTTTACAGGTAAATACCCTAGGGCGGTTCAGTCAATTAACTCACCTGCTCAGCGTCCTTTTAAGCCCAGGTGCGCAGTCTTTCATTCTCTTTCTTACCTTCAGCGCTCATTCTTCGCCGGTCTCCGAGCCCGCGGGTCTCCTTCTCTTTTGGCGTATTGCTGTGTTCCCCCCGTCCTTCGGATGGATGATCCCCATTTTTCTGATGTGGGGTTTTCGTTTCGCCGCGTCTGCTCTCCTTTTGCGGCGATCAGCGGGCGGCTGACGGCGCACAGCGCGTTCGTTTCGCCGCGGTCGCGTGCATCTGCAGGGGGTGTGCTTTCCGCGATGTTCGGGATGTCCGTGCCCCCCGATCAGGAGCAGTCCGGGTCTTCTCGTATGCCGTGGTCGGCCGAAATTTCTACGGTGAGCATCATGCGGTTCTTTCCCGTGTAGTTTTCTAAGGCTGCGTTTTGCTTCCTGTTTACTTCGGTGACGTCACGCCCCTAAGGACCCTGGGAATTGTAGTTTTGACTCATGGTCATTCATGATGCACTTCTGATTCCTTTTCTGCTGCGTAGTTCGGCGTCGTCCGGTTATTGTTTCAAGGGTTGTGGGGTCTCTTCTGTGGTTGTGAAGGCTGGCGGTCCTCGTTTGGACAGGTTTCTCATGCTGGCTGAATTTTTTTTGTGGATTTTACACTTTTTTTTGTTTTTTTGTTGCTGTTTTGTTCTTTGGGAGCTGAGTGTGAATCTTGACTGTTTTTAATTCGATGCTGGCTTTATTATTATGGCAGTTCTTCTGTTTATTTTCTTCGTTGTTGTAGCACTGGTTAGTCAGAACGTGTATCAGTGTCTCTTGGACCCGTCTCTGCTCTGTGGACATTTTCCCTATGATTGGTCTCTCTTATGCAGCGTCTATGGCTCATTTTATTCACTCAATGATCCTCGTTCGTTGCCCCCACACCTTCTGCATCTGGTTATGCTCCGCCTGTTTTTCCCCTGCTCTGTGTACCCCAGTGGGTCCTACCCCAGCTCAGGGACTTGCGTCGGCCGCATTGGTGTGTGTGTTGGTCTCGTCGCGGCCTTGTTTTCTCGGCTGGACAGTTAATTTGTTATTCTCTCTCTGGTTTGGAGGTTTGTGGGGGCTATGTGATGGATTCTTCCAGGGCATCGTTTTCAAAGCCGCCGCTATGGGTCGCCCCTGGGAAGTTTTCAGGTTGACGTGACTTGATCTGGACCTGTTAGCGCCTCGCAGTTCATCTTCTGGGCATCAGCGGCCTGGTTCCCCATGCGCCTTCAGGATTGGTATATATTTTTTTCAGCTCCCCATGCTGTCTCCACGATTTTCCTCCGAAAGCGATATAAGGCTGAGGATGACTGTTATCACTGATGGTCTCACTGTTCTGCCTCTATGCCTCTCAGTGGCGTCTCTTGGCCTTCAGTTGGCGCTCGAAGTATTTGTCGGTTTACCTTCCACTGTCGTGGCAGTCCTCATAAAATCGACTTTATTATCTGAAGCCCTGTCCTGGATATTTGTAGGCGATGGGTGCCCTTCATTTTGCATCTTATTGATGATTTCTTGGTGGCCAACTTTCCTCTGTATCCCTGGTCTTTGAACCTCTGTGGAAAAAACTTTATTTTCAAATCTGGGTTTCGGATGGTTCTCAACCCATCCGGATTTATTTTTCTTCTATGGATTTGGGTGGTTCATTGATGCTTGTCTCTCCCCATTATGTCCTCTCTAGCTTTTGTACAGCATGTCGTTTATTCAAATTTTGGTTGAATATGATTTGTCAATGATTGGGCCACCTGACATTTGCTGTAGCTTTGGTCCTATGGTCATCCGTTCATCTTGTGTTCTTGTTCTGGGTAGTTCGATCCTGGGCCCCGTGTTCCTGTTCTGGATTTTTGTGTTTTGCGTTTGATCTTTCCCTCTCTATGCTTGGAGTGGTTTTGTTATGATGACTGACGTGTCTTCAGGCTCCCTCCACTTGTTCTTCTGAGTCTGCGCCTTCTGGTTTGGGGGAAAAGGATTTAAGAAGAGTGGTTTGTGTTTGTCCGGCTGCCAGAATCCACAGCTCTGATGGTTTTAAGGGGTCGTCCGGTTATTTAATCCTTAGAGATTATATTAAGGCTGTTTCAATATTGAATGATAGTATTGTGTCATCGGTTGACTTGGTTAATGTTTAAATAACACTTTGAGCAACTTCTACCCTGAACGTAGGAAATATATCACATGCGCTCTCAGGCTTAGTTCAAGAGTTAAATCTTGTGTCCACAAGTCAGTCTTCTGTCTGCCTTGCTTAAGCAGATGACACTCTGCTAGATGCATCCCCATTTAGAGGCTTGTTTGACTCCACCTCTAAATGCTTAAGGTTCAGTCTAGCAAAAATACTATCAAAACCTATGATCCCTCATGGCTCTCAAGTTCTCTTTTGCAGTATTCAGACGCCCTTGGCTAATTAAAATTTTAGTAGTCTGTACTTTGTTGTCCACCAATTTGAGAACCACTAATATAAAATCCAGCTGAGCTGTAATCCTTTGCTACGTGGGATGTTGACCTTCCTCATCTACAAATCTCCTTGGCTACTCTTCCCATCACCTACTCCTCGATGGCCTCCTGAAGGTGCGTCCCTCTGAAACTGTCAAAGTGTACTTTTCTTATCATTTGATTATATAAAAATTGGTGTTAAGATTTCGTGCAGGTTCTATATTTCACTATCATTTCACTGTTGGAATTTGTAATTATGGTGGTTTCTAGGGTGCGATAAATCCACAATGGGTCTTTACCTTAACTATCTACTAAATTTCACTTTCTCAGATTTGTTCTTTAAAAGCACTGTTATTTAATTTATCTCAATCATTTTGAAACTGATCAGTTTCTGGGTTATTTATATATTCTTGTCAAGACTAATACTGCTTTGTTTTTATCTATGCATCGCATCCTGAGCCTGCGAACCCCTACGCCCCGATCAGCTTCTCCGTTTCCAGGAAATGATGTCACCCATGCATTCCTTGATCTGGTGCTGCAACGATGACTGCTCGACGTACCTATTTCTGCACTGAAAGTGAAGGGGCGGTGGACCTCCTCTGCATTCCAATGACACTCTGACTGAATTAATTAATCAATGTCAACCGCAGAATGAATGTAAATTATTCGATTACAGATGTTAAAAGAAAATTATAGCCAGGTGGAAGCCTCAAAATTTAGGATGTTCTAAGTTGTATCATAGTATGCGCAGAGCTCGAATCTGATTCTTAAGTTCATTTGTTTATAGTATGCCAATGAAGCATAGTAATTATGGGTGTTGAACTCGTTCTTAATATTTGGATGGAACCTCAATTAAATGGATGTTACTTGAGCGCTTATAATTGGTATGCTAAATGGAGAAAATTATGGCTATTAAGCTCGTTCGTGGTACTGTCGTTGGGAGCTTCGAAATAATGTATGTTACTTAAGCGCGTGTGTATATATAGTTGCCAAAATGGGAGAAGTTTATGGCCATCAAGCTTGTTCTTAGTTTAATAGAAGTTTGAATAATGGCTGTTAAGCATGTCATAATACGCCATCAGAAGCTTTGGATTGGATGTTAAGTTAGTGTCTCATACGGGTTGTTTGGCAGTTTAAATTATAGTTCTGCACAGCGTTTTGCGGAAGTGAGCTTATGTTCTAAGATCAGGTATGAGTAATTTATGTTGGCTCCCCTTTTATTTCTTTCCCTCTCTCTTTCAGATAGTATGTTCCTCTAGTGGTTCCACGAACAGGAGCGACCCTACGGTCAATGGTGCCGGGTCACACATAGCAGATCCACTAGATAGCATGTTCCCTTCGTGGCGCTGTACTCGAACGGGGGCGGCCCAAACGGTCAATGGTGCCGGGTCACACATAGCAGATCCACTAGATAGCATGTTCCCTTCATGGCGCTGTACTCGAAAGGGGGCGGCCCAAACGGTCAATGGTGCCGGGTCACACATAGCAGATCCACTAGATAGCATGTTCCCTTCATGGCGCTGTACTCGAAAGGGGGCGGCCCAAACGGTCAATGGTGCCGGGTCACACATAGCAGATCCACTAGATAGCATGTTCCCTTCATGGCGCTGTACTCGAAAGGGGGCGGCCCAAACGGTCAATGGTGCCGGGTCACACATAGCAGTCATACTGGGAAATGAAATGAAAATGGAATGCTGCCGAAAACACACCCCATTTTATTACACGCTGATTATACATTCACATTTTTCTTCTTCTGGATGATTTTAGTGTTGGGGGTTTTGTTACCCGAAAGTGTTATGGAAATTTCTCATGGAATTGAACGGAGCCTTATGCCAAACGAAAATATGTGAATGCCAACTGAAAGAATGTGGAAAATGTCAAATAAATATTTCTTACTTCAAGAGTTGTCTGACTGAAATGACGATTTATCGTATTTCGGGCAGATACTCGCTGCAGTGTTTTACAGGTAAATACCCTAGGGCGGTTCAGTCAATTAACTCACCTGCTCAGCGTCCTTTTAAGCCCAGGTGCGCAGTCGTTCATTCTCTTTCTTACCTTCAGCGCTCATTCTTCGCCCCACCCTCCTCCCCGGCTTCCACCTGTGGGCTCCGTAAAGGGGGGGTTTTGTTACCCGAAAGTGTTATGGAAATTTCTCATGGAATTGAACGGAGCCTTATGCCAAACGAAAATATGTGAATGCCAACTTAAAGAATGTGGAAAATGTCAAATAAATATTTCTTACTGCAAGAGTTGTCTGACTGAAATAAGGTAAATTAAAATAAGGCATTAAAATCTAATAGATAAATAAATAAATAAAATTAGTAGAAATTAGCTAAAAGCCAGGTTAAAAAGATGAGTCTTGAGCCTTTTCTTCAAAGCATTAATGCTCTCTGCGGCTCTCAGGTCCTCTGGCAGACTGTTCCATAAATGGGGGCCATAGTGCTGAAACGCAGCCTCTCCATTGGTTTTTGGGTTTTACAGTCAGAATAGTTAACCGACCAGAGCCAGAGGATCTCAGGGTCCGCGAAGGTTCATACTTTACTAAGAGATCGGATAAATAAGAAGGCGCAAGACCGTTAGTGTAATATTCCGACCACTAGGTGTCACTGTGATTTGTTAAGATACCTACCTGTTCTGTTGTGAAGTCTCGCGGGATTTGTGAAATAGGTGTGAGATTCAAGATGGTGGAAGTAAAGCACTGAATGAGACAGTTTCCCGGCCTGGTTTGTGATTTATTCAATTTAAATCAAAGTTCTTTAACAAAAAACATTACATGGTGTCACAAGTGGGATTTTCTGTCAACCCTGTCTACAAATGGAGTCCTACGGCGTTCCTATCCCGAGGATGGACTGGGATTCCTCGAACCTTCCAGAAGCATGGAGGAAATTCCGACAGCATGCAGAGCTGATGTTCACCGGACCTCTGCGTGAAAAGGATAAGGCAGATAAGTGCAGCTATCTGCTATTATGGGTTGGAGAAAAAGGATGTGATGTTTATAACACGTGGAACCTAACAGCAGATGAAGCTAAAAAGCTACAGACGTACTATGACAAGTACACTGAATATATCACACCGAAGGCTAACCCTATATACGCCAGGTACAAGTTCCACCAACATATGCAGGGTGAACATGAGACTTTTGAGCAGTTTGTCACCAAATTGAAGTTATTAGTTAAGGACTGTGGCTACCCTAACAGTGATGAAATGGTTCGTGATCGCATCGTTTTTGGCACAAACTCTCCTTCTGTGCGCGAAAAGCTTCTCAGCCAAGGGGCGGAGCTTACTTTGGACAAAGCCATCGACATAGCACGATCCCATGAGCTTGCAAAGCAGCAGTTAAAGACAATGGGAAGCGCCAAAGAGCACAGTCACCAGGACACGCTTCATGCAGTCTCCAGAAAGCAGTACAGATCTGCTACACCACAGAATGCTGTAAGGCATAAAGATGAGACAGGTGCCTCCAAGATATGGAGCCAGTGTGCATGGCAACACAGCCAAAAAGACACGTGCCCAGCGAAAGGAAAGCAATGCATAAAGTGCAGAAAGTTTAATCACTTTGCAAAGACCTGCAGAGCGAAAATTCCTTTCCAGCATAAACCTCATCACAAGATGTTACATTCAGTGGGAGAAAGTAAGAACAGTCATCAGTCAAGTGATGAAGAGACAGGACTGTACATTGACAGCATAACAATCGAAAATGAAGGCCAAAGTAATGACCAGGCCTATGCAGATTTGGAGCTTGGCTCACCATCTCGCAAAGCTAGATTTAAAGTAGATACTGGGGCACAAGCTAACACAATTTCGGCAAACCTTTTTCAAACATTATTTCATAATGTCATGTTGCGACCGGCAAACCACAGACTACGGTGGACACTCCCTAAATGTGGATGGTACATGCAAATTAAGATGTAAACACAAGGACCAATCACTGATGTTGGATTTCCATGTTGTTGACACAAATTCACCACCAGTTTTGGCAATGAAAGCCTGCAGAGACTTAAACCTGATTAAAATCGTGATGACAGTAACAAAGGAAAAGACCGACACAGGTTCGCAGAACATCTTGGAGGAGTTTAAAGATGTGTCTCAGGGCATAGGAGTGTTTCCAGGGGAATGCAATTTTCATGTTGATGCAGAAGTAACACCAGTTGTGTGTCCTCCCCGCAGAATACCTTTTGCTCTGCGGAGTAAGCTTAAAGAAGAGCTCGAAAACATGGAGAAGAATGGCATCATTTGCAAAGTCACTGAACCAACAGCGTGGGTGAATGCACTTGTTGTTGTCGAAAAACCAAAATCAGGAAAGCTCAGAGTCTGTCTAGACCCCAGACCACTAAACAAGGCAATTCAGAGACCTTATAACCCACTTCCCACACTTGAGGACGTCACAGCAAAGCTTGCAGGAGCAAAATATTTCAGTGTGTTAGGTGCCAGATCAGGCTACTGGAACATCAAACTAAGTCATGAATCTTCTCTGTTAACCACATTTAACACTGTGTTTGGTAGATACCGCTTCCTCAGGCTACCATTTGGCATCATCTCAGCGCAGGATGAGTTCCAGAGGCGTGTGGATGAGACTTACGAGGGTCTTGACGGTGTCGATGCCATAGTGGACGATGTCCTGGTTTTTGGCAAAACCAAGCAGGAACACGATCGCAACCTCAGAGCAATGTTGCAACGCACAAGAGAAAGAGGTGTGAAGCTTAATCCTGACAAATGCTGCATCTCTGTGCAGGAGGTAAGCTACTTCGGACACACATTATCACACGAAGGTTTAAAACCGGACCCACAGAAAATAAAAGCAGTTCAAGAAATGCAAGCACCGCAGAACAAGAGAGAGTTGGAAACAGTTCTCGGTATGTTCACATATCTGGCCAGGTTTGCACCAAATCTTTCAGAAGTCAATGCACCACTGCGACTACTGCTGAAAGAGGACAATGATTTTAAATGGGATGCAGCTCAAGACAGAGCATTTCAGCGGATGAAAGACCTGATAACACAGGAGCCAGGTCCAGTTCTAGCTTATTTCGACCCCCAGAAAGAGCTACGTCTCCAAGTCGATGCTTCTAAAAGTGGACTAGGTGCAGTTATGCTCCAGGAGGGCAAACCAGTTGCCTACGCGTCAAAATCTCTCAACAAGACAGAACAAAACTATGCTCAGATCGAAAAAGAACTATATGCAGTGCTTTTCGGCTGCAAGCGTTTTCATGAGTACATTTATGGAAGAAAAGTCGTTGTAGAATCAGACCACAAGCCCTTGGAGTCAATCATAAAGAAACCCCTCGCTGCTGCTTCACCACGGCTACAGAGAATAATTTTACAGCTCCAGAGATATGACATCAGCATTACCCACCTACCTGGAAAAGACATACCAGTTGCTGATACATTGTCTCGCAAATCCATTCCATATATGGACGAAACATTAAACGAGGGAATGGAAGCCCAGGTGCATGCAGTCATGAGCAACGTTGCAGTTCTTTGTGCAAAGTTAGGAGTTTTACATAGGTGCCATAAATATGCCATGGGCGATATCCGTACCAACTGGGTTGAAGATTCTTCCCCTGGGAAAGTGTGAAGATTCGTGTTCTCATGTAGAGGTTGGAGCTGACCTTTGCTCTGGATACCGGTAAAGGAACCTTGAGTTGTCCAGGAATGATTTATTCTGACCAGATGGGGACTCTTTTGATCATCGGACTGTGTGCGCCGGTAAAACGGGCCCCCGAGAGGCGGAGCGGATCTGAAGATTGGCAGCCGTCAGCTATTGGCCAGAGGAAGCAGGCGGGCTATCAGCTGACGAATCAGAGCGACCAGGGGCGGAGGTCCAGCGACCATGCTCTTTCCGGAAGGCGGAGATTCAAACACATCTTAAAAAGACTGGTTTTAAAGTTTTCCATTGTTCTTAGGAGAATCTACGAGTAATTCGCATGTAACTTGTGCGTCAGTAGATCTTTACTTGAGAATCCAGATATATCTGCATTAATGTTTTAATCTGTGCTCTAGAACTATTGTCAGGGAAATAAACTTTGAGTATTTTTAATCCGGTTGAATCCTTGTTTGTTTTACCACTCTCGACTATCGAACACGCATGGATGGAAAGAACTGAAAAGCGGACGATTTCTTTCCTTCACTGGCCAGAAACAAGATCATCATGCCCACACAACATTCAGGAATACTGGAACTACAGAGATGAGATCTCTGAGTTTGACGGAATTTTATTTAAAGGCGAGAAAATAATAATTCCACAGGCACTGAGAAAAGCCATGATTGATCGTATCCATTCAAGTCACATGGGAATCGAAAAGAGCAAAAGCAGAGCAAGAGACATTTTGTTTTGGCCCCAAATGGGTAAACAACCTGAAGAAGCAGTTATTACATGTCACATATGCCAACAGCGCCGCAGCTCAAACCCCAGAGAACCTTTAATGTCACATGCTATACCTGAAAGACCATGGCAAGTGATAGGGAGTGACTTTTTTAGTTGGAACTAGGCCTGCACAATATACCGCAAATTTATCGTTATCGCAATATCAAGCTGTGCAATATGCATATCGCAAAAGACAGCAAATTTGCAATAAATGGTTACCTTAGATGTGGCCAAACAATCTTATGGCAGCTTGAAGTGTTTAATGGATTGAAAGAATACCTTTCTGCATTTGACCAATCAGATGGACCCCTTCCCGTTGTTAACTAATCGGATGGCGCCCTATTAGGGCTGCACGATATGAGGAAAACTCACGATATGCAATATTTAAGATTAATATTGCGATAACGGTATAATTTGCGGTATACAAACAAATAACAAAATAAACAAAAACATCATTCCCATTTCATTGCAACAGTTTAAAAATTATACTCCAAATGACCCTCGTTGACATAGGAGACAAACATCTAACATAAAAGGCCTCCATCCGATTGGTCAACAAGGTGAAGGCGTCCATCCGATTGGTCAAATGCATAAAGGGATTTATTTGATTCGTTAAATGCTTCAAGCTGCCTTAAGGTTGTATTTACACATTTAAGGTTTACGATTTATTGCGATTTTTCACTGTCTTTTGCGATATGCATATTGCAGAGCTGGATATTGCAATAACGATAAATTTGCGGTATATTGTGCAGGCCTACGCCCTATTATGTTGTATGTTCGCCTGCTATGTCAACAAGGGTCATTTGCAGTATAATTTTTAAGCTGTTGTAATGGAATGGGAATAATATTTTTGGTTGTTTTGCTAATTGTTTATATACCGCAAATTATATCGTTATCGCAATATTAATTACTAATATCGCATATCGCGAGTTTTCTTCATATCGTGCAGCCCTAGTTGGAACTCAAGAGACTACATTGTCATAGTTGACTACTTAAGCAGGTATTTTGAGTTGGAAATACTTTACAGTTGTACCTCAGCGGCTGTAATTGCCAAACTCAAAGCAGCAATGGCAAGACACGGAATTCCAGAAATCGTCATAAGTGACAATGGACCGTGCTACAGATCAAAAGAATTTAGTCAATTTCCACAGACATGGGGATTCACACACACCACGACCAGCCCCCACTATCCACAGAGCAACGGACTTGCAGAAAAGACTGTCCAAACTGCAAAACGCATATTGGACAAAGCAAGAGCAGAAGGAAAAGACTCATATCTAAGTTTAATTGAATACAGAAATACCCCAGTTGACAACCTTCACTCACCAGCACAGGTACTCATGAGCCGCAGACTACATTTAGTACTTTCCAACACACCTGAGCAGCTGAAGCCACAAGTTACCTGTCAGGAAAGTGTGTGCTTTAAGAGAGAAGTTTGCCAGCAGCGTCAGCAGACATTCTTTAACAAATGTGCTAAACCTCTCACCCCACTTTCTGCAGGTACACCTATTTCTGACCAGCAAGAAGATGGTTCCTGGAAATCAGCAACAGTCACCCAACCAGCAAATACACACAGAAGTTATCACATCACAACTGCTGAAGGACAAAACAGGCATCATCTGAGAGAGAGACACTCTGACAGCAAAGAAGTCCAGATCGCAGAAGAAGTTCAGCAGCCTGACCTCAGTGTGAAGGACCCGAAGATTAATCAGCCAACACCTCCTGAATCCCAAAGCAAAGAGAAGGACACTTTGCCAAATGATCAACTGCCTATGTATGTCACAAAGTCTGTACGGGTTGTTAAACCAAAACAAGTTTTTGATATGTACGATGTTTAACTATTTGTCAAAGGTAAAGGAAAATGTTCTCATTATTTCATGTTACCTAGAATGGATGACAAGCAGCTAATGTTTAGTTATTATTATTATTATTATTTTGAGGTAAACAAAGTCTTAACAAAGTTTACATGATAATGCAGTGCATTATTTTTTTAGTTTAAGGGGGATGTAATATTCCGACCACTAGGTGTCACTGTGATTTGATAATATACCTACCTGTTCTGTTGTGAAGTCTCGCGGGATTTGTGAAATAGGTGTGAGATTCAAGATGGTGGAAGTAAAACAGTGAATGAGACAGTTTCCCGGCCTGGTTTGTGATTTATTCAATTTAAATCAAAGTTCTTTAAGAAAAAACATTACAGTTAGAACATTTAAAAACTGTTAAAAGTATTTTAAAATCAATCCTGAAGCACATGGGGAGCCAATGCAGGGATCATAAAATTGGGGTGATGTGAGCCCGCCTCCTGGTCTTTGTAAGAAGTCATGCAGCAGAATTTTGGAGAAGCTGAAGGTTCCTAATGTTGGTTTTTGGAAGAGCAGCAAGCAGGGCGTTACAGTAATCAATTTTCATGATGAAAGCATGCATTAGCATCTCCATATTAGCAAGAGAGAGTAGTGGGCGGACTCTAGCCAGATTTCTGAAGGCAAACATGTGTCTAAAAGAGCGCACTTGTAGATTTGATGTGAGAACTTGTAATATAGAATGTGAAAACTTGTGCATTAAAAATCTGCATCTGTGTGTAAAAATATTTGCTGTGAACGGACAAATTTCCATTTGCATGTGTTCATTTAGAGTTACAACTTCAAATCTGGGATTCCGACTGCTCACATGTGCTTCTGCGTGTGCTCCAATCTGCTGGCGTATCACAAGTGCGCTACAACTCCGCTCTAAATTCTGACACATTCCTTGCGAGAAACTTGTGTCTAAACTGATCTAATCAAATCTACAAGTGCGTTCTTTTAGACACATTTTTACCTTCATACAGATTTCTGAGATGATAAAAACCAGTTTAACCACCTGTTTAATATGGGGGATCAAAGTTAGCTGAGAGTCATAGATAACGCCCAGGTTTCTGAATGACTTCATGAAAGTTCCTGCAGCTTCAGAAACTGTTTCTCTCTATTAGCTTCAGGACTGATAATTAAAATTTCAGTTTTTTCCTGTTTGAGCTGCAGAAAATTATTTGCCATCCATAATTTGACATCTAAAAAACAGTTAAAAAGTGCTTCTATTGGTCTTGTGTCATCAGGAGACATAGCTATGTACAGCATAGCCTGGATTTGAGCTCAGATCTTTTAGTCTCAGGGCGGACACTCTTCCACAGGGCCACTGAGCTGGTTCTCAGAGCTAGAGTGTCCTGTTATGTCTGTTCACAAAACACAGAAGGCTTTCAGACTTTACATTAAACATTTCACAAAACCCCTTGTTTGAATTTTGTATAAAATAACATTTAGCAAATGCTGTCACCCAAAAGATGATATATATTATATGTAATTATATATTTTATATATTTATATAAGTATCTTTCAATGAGAGTTAAGAGGAGTTGTCTTCTCTAAGAACATAAATTGTAGACTCTTGGTTTGTCCGTTATTTGCCTGTATCTAACCATAAGAACAGGTTTCAGTTTTTTCAGCAGACTTCTGGCCAGTTAAAACACTAGCAAACTTAGAGCAAATCAAGTTCTTGACAGAGTTTTACTACTCAGAAGTAGTTACTTTCAAACAGAATTACAATGCCACATAACCACTGGACACTTTATTTATAGTTTAGTTATCCATTATCTGCTGTTTTTACAGAGCTATGCCAACAAATCAATGTCTGTCTTCTGACATCAATAAACTTGTCTAATTATTCTATTCTGTTTCAAAAAAGAAAAATGGAAAACTCTTTAAAAAAATTCTTTAAGAAATGAGTACCAGTCAAATTTCTGCCTCGTTTTTATGAAGGGTTAGTTTTGCCTCTTAAGTTGTTGTTTTCTATTGCAGGCAAAAAAGGATTGGTTTGACTTTCAGTCAGACAAATGGACTCGGAGTCTGGGCAGTGAAATGCCCGTAAAGACAAATTAGAACTGATGTGTTTATGGAGTTATCCATTTCCATGGTGCAAACCAGGCGGGTCACTGGAGACCAAACCAGAGAGCCGTTATCTGATTTAGCCGGCAGTGAACCAGGATTCATGGACAGGAGTCAGATCCTGCATGGGCTCCTCTTCCAACAACCTCAGCAATAAAAACCATCAAAAAACACGATTTTATTCCTGTTTTTCTTTGTTTCTCACCTCGGAGCAGACAAACCTAAGCAAAAACAAACACCACCAGCCATTGCCTCCAGCTTAGTACCCTACACTGTAACACATATGAAAGTGACAGCTTTTTTCTCAGATAAACACCACGCAGCTGTAATTTTATCAGATGATATTCTGAAAATGAAGGGTTGAAAAGGAGCCAGCAGGCAACCAGAGAGCCACAAGCACAGTGATTAATCCTCTCAGTAATTCAGCTCCACGTTGAAAGTTTCCTGTTGCATCTGCATCCCTTTGAGTATGATCTATACAGCACTGTGCTGTTCAATTTCAAAGTAAAAGCACTTACAGTCTGCTGGGCTTTTTAGCTAGATATATGACATTTAAAAGTGTTTTTGTAGATATATGTAAATATTTCACCCCTTTAAATTCGCATTTTGTATTTGCATTTTTTTATTTAAGAGCGAGCACAGAACCACACAATCTAACCTCTTCTATACAAGGTTCATTGTGAAAAAATTCAGTTCAGGACATCTTTTTTAACCACTTTCCCAAGTCGCATAACAAAATCCTAGACAGAGAAACTCAGTTTTAAGTCTCAAATAAGGATTGCCATCCATGCAAAAGACCAATGAACTGGAGCCTTCAGGTCAGACCAACAGCCTGTTTGATCCCCACATCTCTTATGGAGATTCACAGTTCTTTCAATCTTCCAAATGAAGCCATATAGATAACTGATCCCAAAAAACAGCAATAGTTTAAAAGAACATTTAGCATTTAAAGGTGCAGTCAACAGGAAGCTCAATTTACGCTGGAAAACGGGCAAAATTAGCAATTATCATATGGATTTTGTACCTTTATTAAAGTATTCGTAAAATATAAAGGTTTATTTCTGTTTTGTGTCCAAAGAAAATGTCCAAATTCACATTCAGTAACAAATGAGTCAAAACTGACAAAACTCATCAGGATTTTTTATTTTAAAACATTCACAAAAATTGATCTGCTTTACTTTCTATTCAGTTCAATTCTGTTTTATTTATGAAGCCCAAATTCACAACAACACTCGTCTCAATGGGCTTCGTACCAGTAATTGTAAATTTACAAGTACCGGTTCATGTTTACCTAAGTAAACATGAACTCATAAGGATCATAAATACATAGAATTCAATAGGAAAATCCTAAACGGAACTAAAGTCAGGACCATCAATATTTGGACAGAGACGCATTATTTCTAGTTTAGTTTCTGTACATTACCACAGTGAATTTGAAATAAAACAACTTAGATTCCATTGAAGTGCAGACTTTCAGCTTTTATTCCATGGGTTGAACAAAAACTAAAGCATTTTTGAAACAATCCCTTCATTTCATGGGCTGATAAGTCATTGGACAAATGAAATAAGTGAAAACAAATTTGTTATTACTAATATTTGGTTGAAAAGCCTTTGTTGGCAATGACAGCCTGAAAAATATGGACTGGAAACCCCAAGGTCAAAATGGGAAACACCTCTGAAGGTGGTAGAGAATGAGAGGGCAAAGATCCTCTGGGTCTTCCAGATCCAGACTGATAGGATGGTAATGGAGAACCAACCAGACATTGTAGTGGTGGATAAAGAACAGAGGAAAGCCGTTGTGGTGGATGTGGCAGTGCCAAGGATGGGAACATCAGGAAGAAGGAACATGAGAAACTGGAGAAATACCAGGGACTCAGAGAAGAACTGGAGAAAGCCTGGAAAGTGAAGGTGACAGTTGTGCATGTGGTAATTGGAGCTCTGGGGGCAGTAAGCCCCAAGCTGGAGGAGGGGCTACAACAGATACCTGGAAAGACCTCAGACCTCTCAGTCCAGAAAAGAACAGGAACAGCTAAGATACTGCAAGACCCTCAAGCTCCCAGGCCTCTGGTAGAGGACCCCAGCTTGGAGGAGAAACCACCCACGGAGGGTTCAAAATTGACCACTTGCAGGGTGCAAGAAGCAAATGCTTTTGGGGGACGCTGCTGCCGTAGTGAGCTAGGATCCCTCTGGGGAACTGTGGATCGGACAGAAGGCACTGTGGCAGGACGGCTGGGTCAGACAGGGTGTCTCAGTCTGCTTCCAATCTAGGAGACACAATAAACACTCCTGCCGGCTGGAGTGGTCCTCTGCATGGATGGCAGAGGCTTTCCGATGGCCAAAAGAATGTGTGCTCCATGTGGTTAAACACACATGTGCAGTGATGTGTGTATGGCGATCATCGGTTTAAGAGGACTATGAAAACCGTATCATCAGCACTGCAAAAGTGCTTGTCTGTGGGTTTGTGTGAATTTCAGAGAGGATAACACCGAGGATGAAGTGGATACTTCTTTACTCTGTCGTCAAAATGAGGCATATTTAGTTACTGCTCTTCCTTGGCTTCCCGCTTTAGCCAAACGGCCCAGCCTTTCAGCTAACCGCCCCCACACTGACTGCCCTGTCAAACACCTCTTTGTGTTCCTGCTTCAAACACACGGAAGAGCCAGGTTGTTGAAACAGGCCGAGTGGAGAGAATTCCGGGGAAGAGGAACAAAGAGGCAGATGGTTTCTCAAGAACACTGGCCAACATCCATTCATGAAAAACCTTCAGTTGCTGTTGCCGACACTGATTCCATGCGCATCAGTGCAACACATTTCCATTCCTAGGTCAATGCATGGCCGAGGTACGAGGCCGGCATTAAAAAGGAATCGAACAAGGGCTAATCACGGAAATGAAAAAGGCCAAGGAGCTGCTCCCCTTTCTGATCCAATCAGTTTGAGTGGGAAGAAAGCGTCTTGGAAACGAGCTGCACTCAGATACTAGAACGAGTCCAATCAAGGAGTGAGGCCTGGCAATCTGCAGCAGCAGCAACAGCAGCCTCCATCCACGCCTTTAATTATTCCTCCAAAACACTTCCTCACACTTCCTCATCATGCTGACATGACGGAAAACAGCCAGAGAAGATCAGAGCACTGGCTCGGGAGTGCCGAATAAAGATTAGATCTCCTGCTGTTTTTGTGAGCAACATAAAAACTGCTGTTTTAACCAGTCAGATCCTTTTCTGATTCTTAGATCAACATCAAGCTCCTCTGACAGCTTTTTCATGATCTGGAGCTGCTTAAAAAGGGTAGAAACATCCCATCAAAGTGTGTCTGCTAAATACCAAGCAGTATAGTGACGAAATGACGCAAAGAATGGGACAGAATGTTCCTCTCTCAGTGAATTCCAGTGTGGAACTGTCATAGGACGCCACCTGGACAACAAATCCAGAGGAGATGTCCTCCTAAATCTCCCACAGTCAGCTGTCAGCTCTATCAGAGTTTGGGAACAACAGCAGCTCAGCCACCAAGTGGTCGACCACGTAACCTGATGGAGAGGGGTCAGAGGATACTGAAGGTCAAAGAGGTCACCAACTATCTGCAGTCAGTTGCTGCAGAGCTCCAGACGTCATGTGACCTTCAGATCAGTCTAAGTCCAGAACACAGAGAGCTTCATGGAATGGGTTTCATGGCCGAGCAGCTGCATCCAAGACACAGGATACCAAACATTTTGGACAATTCCAAGCTCCCAACCTTGTGGGATCAGTTTGGAGTTCCTCTTCCAGCATGACTGTACACCAGAGCACAAAGAAAGGTCCATGAAGACATGGAGGACAGAGTCTGGTGTGGATGAACTGGACTGGCCTGCAGAGTCCTGACCTGAACCCCATAGAACACCTCTGGGATGAATTAGAGCAGAGACTGAGAGCCAGGCCTTCTCCACCAACATCAGAGTGTGACCTCACCAATGACCTTTTGGAAGAAAGGTCAGAAACTCCTAGAAACACTCCTCAACCTTGTGGACAGCCTTTCTAGAAGAGTTGAAGCTGCTAAAGGTGGACGACAACACATGAACTCTATGGGTTAGGGACGGGACTTCAGTTCATGTGTGAGTCACGGCAGGAGAACAATACTTTTGGTGATATATTGTTTCCTCCATCAGGAGAAAAATGCTACCAGAACATGTTAAAAACACAAAAACAAAATTTCTATTGAAGTGGGTTTTTAAAGGTCCCATTTTATTTTGTTTTTATGTAGTGCAGCGGTAGGGCGGTCGACCCTTGATCGTATTATTGCAGGTTCGATTCCCACCTAGTACGCCCATGTGTCCTTGGGCAAGACACTGAACCCCACCTTGCCTCTGGTGGGAGGTTGGTGCCAGTGTTCGGCAGCGCAGCCGCCATTAGTGTGTGTGAATGTGTGTGTGTGTGTATGGGTGTGTGTGTGAATGTGTGTGTGACTGCCATTTTACCATTTCCAGTAGTTTTGTAATCACATTTTAAAAAGCATTCTACTGTTTCTAGAAATAGGAAATGATTTTTTCCTCTCGACTGGGTTCATCATCTCATCATCTCAGGTTTCATGGATTGATGCTAAATTTAGACACAAGGCATTAACACTCATTCAGGTGTCACAGAAACAAGAAACCGCAAAGTTCCAACATTCCTGTAATGTCTGGATGAATTCTGGATGAAGTCTGGATGAATTCTGGATGAAGTCTGGATGAATTCTGGATGAAGTCTGGATGAATTCTGGATGAATTCTGGATGCCAGCTTCTGGCCTCCAAATTGTGAGCCACGCTGCTGCTGGATTCCCACAGACAAAGACGTGGCATCTCTTTCCATCTTTGTTTTGGGTGTAGAGTAGGCTGAAGAATTCTTTCAAACAAATAAGTTTCATCTTGGACAAATGAGACTGGTTGTTATTAGGTATGCACAGCTGCAGAAACACGAAGAAGCCATTTCACAGAAGCATGTATGAACTGTAATGACAGGAAGAACGCAGATTCACTTTTATTGACTCATGAATGTAATCGGAAATTATAATTGTATCACAAACCAATTAAAAATTATATACATTTTCAATTTTTGTTTAAAGGCAAATATTTGACCCGTTTAGATCATTTTATCGGCTATGTTCAAATTCTAAAGTCCTTAATTTCCTGTTATAGAATTGAGTTTTGAATAAATGGTAGTGGTGTTTTCACTTCAGGATCCCAATTCTGTGCTTCATGTTACCAGAGCAACTGAGGAAGAGGTTCAGAAAGACGTTCTAGCATTCATGATATTAAACACACTGAGGATGGAGCAGAAACGTGGAGCACACAGGTTCTCATTGACGTACGTTTTCACAGATCGAAGCATTTAGAGGAATTCAGAACATAAATCCTCAAAGCGGTGCAGACGTTAATATTTGATCAAAGGGTAAGATGATGGAGACGGAATGATCAAATATAATGAGAAACATGAGAGCAGTGACAGATGTCAATCATTCAGGGTCAGACTCTCCACATCCACGATAAACTTCTGCTTTTATTTGATTAACTCAAAGCTAAGCCAAACCTTACAAATTAAGTTTTATTTTTTCCATTTGTTGTTGTAATTTATTAACAAAAACAGTTTAAGTAAAAATATTTTACTTAAGAGTTTGCATCTCTTATTTTAACCAAATGTTTCTATGTTTGTGCCACTTTTAATAATTGGCAGTTATCTTTTTTAATCATTTTCATTTCTTTGACAGACAGCGTTGAATAATATTCTAAGTTGTTTAAATCCCATAAGGATTGCCTCATATTTATCTCTTCATTTTCTAGTAACATCCATTACTACAGTTATCACTTCTCAAATACTTTTATCACCTTCATTGTTGTGCTCCACCATTGGATTTATGCTAACTGTACTTTTGTTTCTTGTTCTAACTCCTTCAGTTGTTGAATTCTAAGAAGATATTTCTGTTATTTATTGTAGTTTTACTTTTCCGTCTGTTTGACTTTTTCTCATCATTTTTATGACTCAGTAGAAGTCTTTGGGACTTTGGCTTCTTAGAACCAGCAGTCCTGTTTGGGGGGCGGGGCCACTTAGTCCAGATTTCTTATAGAGTCAATGGTTCTCAGCACTGTTTTCCAAGCACCAAGTGGACCATCTAAGGACATAAAGTCTGATCGTCTAGAAGTGTTCTGAAGTGAATGTGTCCCTACTTTTATGGGATTGTTGGAGGCTTCCCAGCAACTGTTAAGTAAAAGCACAACATCAGGAAAATCTAGTAATTTGCGCTTTAAGATTAAATGAGACTATAAAGAAAGACATTTTTAAACCACCGCAGCTTCACTGACTTCCCTACTCTGGCTGAAAGTTGTCTGCTGTTCCCTCCACCCGCCAGCAATTCTTCATCTCTTCTCAGTTTTTTTTGCTGTGATGAGTCTCGTAGTGGCGCTGAATTTTATATTCATAATTATTCAAACTGTATGCAAGCACACCAAGCACAAAGGATTCCCTGCGTCTCTGTAAATAAATAGGACATAGTCAATTCTAACTCTTTATTTTATTTTTTCTCTGTTCTGATGACGAAATTTAGGCTAATGAGGCTGTAGAGAACATGGTAGAAACAACGACGTAAGGTGCATTGATACCATCTGCTGGTTGGTCTGTCTCAGTGATGTGGCTTATCCTCTACTCTGACCAAAACAGTGCCCCCTAGCGGATTATTCTTGAATTGCATTTAATTAAAAAAAACATGTCTTTTATGCATTTTTTCACTTTCAAATGACCCTGTGGGCCTAAACGAACTTCCTTGTCCCAATGTGGGGAACAGCCCCTTCCAGGAAGAGTCTACGCTGCCAGCCCCGCCCCCAGACTAACACAAACACCCAGCAAAACGCTTTCCTTTTATATGATCAATATGCACATCCATCTTTGCAACAGTTGGGATGTTGCTTGTTTTTGTGGGCAAAATGCAGACATTGCCAGCTTTTGGTTGAAATCAGGAAATGTACGGCACCCACAGGGGGGAAAGGCGGGGCCTCAGAGATGAAGTCGTCTTACTTCTGTGTGGGAAAATAAACTCCTAAAATAACTCATATTTCCTTTTAAAAAATCGTTCTTTAGTGTGCCAAAGGTAATATACAGCATGTACCGTAATCTCCGGGCTGTAGAGCGCACCTGATTATAAGCTGCACCCATTACATTTTTAAAGGATAAACCATTTAGTACATACATGAGCCACATGTGTCCACATTGAAACGTGTGCCGTAGAATGAGGATGTGTATGTGCTGAAACCGCGTGTAAGAAAAAGGAGGAGCGAGAGCGTGCAGCAGAAGTGTGTATTTCTGTTTGTTCTCCAGAGTGAAAGAGAACTGTAATAAATGAAGGTTTCCCCCAGAAGAACGGTGAATGATTCTGTATTAATCCACTCTGGAGGCTCTGAGGGTCTGAACGGGGAAGTGAATCCCGAAGGAAGATCCGCCTTCAGTGGAGAGGAAAGAAAGAAAAAAAAGTAATGCAGGAAAGGTTCAACACGATATATTTACAAAGAAATATGGTACAGAAAGAGTTTTCAAAGTTGTAATAATATACCAGAGCTTTTCTTTCCAACAGTGCCTGTGACACGGCAGTAATATGGTAGTAACAGGGCTGGTTTAACAAACATGAACATAAAAGTACGGTGGCCGAGGGGTGCAAGACACGCTAACATTTAAGATACAGCAACAGCAAATCCCAGTACAAATGAACAAATCACGAAACACAACAGCAAATCATGAAACACAACAGCAAATCCCAGTACAAATGAACAAATCACGAAACACAACAGCAAATCATGAAACACAACAGCAAATACGGAAACACAACAGCAAATCATGAAACACAACAGCAAATCATGAAACACAACAGCAAATCATGAAACACAACAGCAAATCATGAAACACAACAGCAAATCACGAATCACAACAGCACAACAGCAAATCCCAGTACAAATGAACAAATCACGAAACACAACAGCAAATCACGAAACACAACAGCAAATCATGAAACACAACAGCAAATCATGAAACACAACAGCAAATCATGAAACACAACAGCAAATCATGAAACACAACAGCAAATCATGAAACACAACAGCAAATCACGAAACACAACAGCAAATCACGAATCACAACAGCAAATCATGAAACACAACAGCAAATCCCAGTACAAATGAACAAATCACGAAACACAACAGCAAATCACGAAACACAACAGCAAATCATGAAACACAACAGCAAATCATGAAACACAACAGCAAATCATGAAACACAACAGCAAATCATGAAACACAACAGCAAATCACGAATCACAACAGCAAATCATGAAACACAACAGCAAATCATGAAACACAACAGCAAATCACGAATCACAACAGCAAATCATGAAACACAACAGCAAATCCCAGTACAAATGAACAAATCACGAAACACAACAGCAAATCATGAAACACAACAGCGAAACATTAAACACAACAGCAAATCATGAAACACAACAGCAAATCATGAAACACAACAGCAAATCATGAAACACAACAGCAAATCACGAATCACAACAGCACAACAGCAAATCCCAGTACAAATGAACAAATCATGAAACACAACAGCAAATCATGAAACACAACAGCAAATCATGAAACACAACAGCAAATCATGAAACACAACAGCAAATCATGAAACACAACAGCAAATCATGAAACACAACAGCAAATCACGAATCACAACAGCAAATCATGAAACACAACAGCAAATCATGAAACACAACAGCAAATCATGAAACACAACAGCAAATCCCAGTACAAATGAACAAATCACGAAACACAACAGCAAATCACGAAACACAACAGCAAATCATGAAACACAACAGCAAATCATGAAACACAACAGCAAATCATGAAACACAACAGCAAATCATGAAACACAACAGCAAATCCCAGTACAAATGAACAAATCACGAAACACAACAGCAAATCATGAAACACAACAGCAAATCACGAATCACAACAGCAAATCATGAAACACAACAGCAAATCCCAGTACAAATGAACAAATCACGAAACACAACAGCAAATCACGAAACACAACAGCAAATCATGAAACACAAAAGCAAATCATGAAACACAACAGCAAATCATGAAACACAACAGCAAATCACGAAACACAACAGCAAATCACGAAACACAACAGCAAATCATGAAACACAACAGCAAATCATGAAACACAACAGCAAATCATGAAACACAACAGCAAATCATGAAACACAACAGCAAATCATGAAACACAACAGCAAATCATGAAACACAACAGCAAATCCCAGTGCAAATGAACAAATCACGAAACACAACAGCAAATCACGAAACACAACAGCAAATCATGAAACACAACAGCAAATCATGAAACACAACAGCAAATCATGAAACACAACAGCAAATCACGAAACACAACAGCAAATCACGAAACACAACAGCAAATCATGAAACACAACAGCAAATCATGAAACACAACAGCAAATCATGAAACACAACAGCAAATCATGAAACACAACAGCAAATCACGAAACACAACAGCAAATCATGAAACACAACAGCAAATCATGAAACACAACAGCAAATCACGAAACACAACAGCAAATCATGAAACACAACAGCAAATCCCAGTACAAATGAACAAATCACGAAACACAACAGCAAATCATGAAACACAACAGCAAATCATGAAACACAACAGCAAATCCCAGTACAAATGAACAAATCACGAAACACAACAGCAAATCACGAAACACAACAGCAAATCATGAAACACAACAGCAAATCATGAAACACAACAGCAAATCATGAAACACAACAGCAAATCATGAAACACAACAGCAAATCACGAATCACAACAGCAAATCACGAAACACAACAGCAAATCATGAAACACAACAGCAAATCCCAGTACAAATGAACAAATCACGAAACACAACAGCAAATCATGAAACACAACAGCAAATCATGAAACACAACAGCAAATCATGAAACACAACAGCAAATCATGAAACACAACAGCAAATCACGAATCACAACAGCAAATCACGAAACACAACAGCAAATCATGAAACACAACAGCAAATCCCAGTACAAATGAACAAATCACGAAACACAACAGCAAATCATGAAACACAACAGCAAATCATGAAACACAACAGCAAATCATGAAACACAACAGCAAATCCCAGTACAAATGAACAAATCACGAAACACAACAGCAAATCATGAAACACAACAGCAAATCATGAAACACAACAGCAAATCATGAAACACAACAGCAAATCACGAATCACAACAGCAAATCACGAAACACAACAGCAAATCACGAAACACAACAGCAAATACAGAAACACAACAGCAAATCATGAAACACAACAGCAAATACGGAAACACAACAGCAAATACAGAAACACAACAGCAAATCATGAAACACATCAGCAAATCATGAAACACAACAGCAAATCATGAAACACAACAGCAAATCATGAAACACAACAGCAAATCACGAAACACAACAGCAAATCACGAATCACAACAGCAAATCATGAAACACAACAGCAAATCATGAAACATAACAGCAAATCACGAATCACAACAGCAAATCATGAAACACAACAGCAAATACGGAAACACAACAGCAAATCATGAAACATAACAGCAAATCACGAATCACAACAGCAAATCATGAAACACAACAGCAAATACGGAAACACAACAGCAAATACAGAAACACAACAGCAAATCATGAAACACAACAGTTAATACGGAAACACAACAGCAAATACAGAAACACAACAGCAAATCATGAAACACAACAGCAAATCACGAAACACAACAGCAAATCATGAAACACATCAGCAAATCACGAAACACAACAGCAAATCATGAAACACAACTGCAAATCATGAAACACAACAGCAAATACAGAAACACAACAGCAAATCATGAAACACAACAGCAAATATGGAAGCACAACAGCAAATACAGAAACACAACAGCAAATCATGAAACACAACAGCAAATACGGAAACACAACAGCAAATACAGAAACACAACAGCAAATCATGAAACACAACAGCAAATCACGAAACACAACAGCAAATCATGAAACACATCAGCAAATCACGAAACACAACAGCAAATCATGAAACACAACTGCAAATCATGAAACACATGATGAAACACATCAGCGAATCACGAAACACAACAGCAAATCATGAAACACATCAGCAAATCACGAAACACAACAGCAAATCATGAAACACAACTGCAAATCATGAAACACAACAGCAAATCATGAAACACATCAGCAAATCACGAAACACAACAGCAAATCATGAAACACAACTGCAAATCATGAAACACAACAGCAAATCATGAAACACAACAGCAAATCATGAAACACAACAGAAAATCACGAAACACAACAGCAAATACTGAAACACAACATCAAATCATGAAACACAACAGCAAATCATGAAAATTACAGTCCTGAAACAAATACCGAATTACAAAAAAAATAACCCCGTTACAAATGACCAAAACCAGAAACACAACAATGAAAGCGGAGACATGGCTTCAGGCTTCAGAAATGGACGTAATATAAAACTAATTGTGTATGATATTTTTAATGTTATTAATTACTGTTTTCTTTATGTGGACATTTTAAATACATGAAACAGTGTCATGGTTTTCAGTTTGTTGTGTCTTGTTTTTCGTTTTAGTTCTTGTTCTGTCTTGTTTGGTTCTGTTTCCTGTTTTATTTTGAAAGGTTTCCTGTCTTGTCTTGTTTCTTGAGTTTTACTTCCTTTGGTCCCCATCTGCCCTGATCGTTTTCACCTGTGTCTTGTCTGCCATGTCTGTATTTAAGTCTTGTCTCTGCCTTCCTCCTATGCTGGTCCATTAGCCTTTGTCATGGTGTTCATGTTCAATGTTTTCCACGCTCATGTTTCCATGTCCCTCGCCACGCCACAGTAAGTTTTTGTTTGTTCTGTAATCCTGCTCTGCAGCGCTTTTTGTTTTGCATTAAACCCCCTTGTCCCTGAACCGTCTGCCTCCGCCTCTGCTACTGGGTCCAACCGGCTCTCAAACCACCCCACACAGTGACAAACAGTCCTGAAGCATTCTTGCTAGAGTGGTCTTAACGGAGAGGGAATACCCTTAATTCCGGAAAAGCAAAGACTTTACCTTGCTAAACGTTGTTGTGATTTTTATTTTAGTAATACAATTGAAGAAATGCTTTTGGACTGTCTCATGTATTGAAAATGTCCACATAAAAAAGACAGTAATAAGGAAATGTAAAAAATAATACACAATCAGTTTTATATTATGTCACTTCCGGGATTCAGGACGTTCCGTTTCAGTTAGATGCCGTTTCTCCGCTTTCCTTGTTGGGTTTCTGGATTTGTTCATTTGTATCGAGATTGTTTTTGTAATTCAGTATTTGTTAGTTTTCACCCAAAATTGCTTTTGTGTTTCAGGACTCTGTCATTTGTTCCGTGGTTTGCTGTTGTGTTTCAGTATTTGTTAATTTGTTCCGAAATTGTTATTAGTGCTTGTGATTTATTAGTTTGGGATTTATTGTTGGTTGTGTCCTAAAATGTAAATGTGTCTTGCACCTCCCAGCCACCGTAGGTTTCATGATTTGCTGTTGTGTTTCATGATTTGCTGTTGTGTTTCATGATTTGATGTTGTGTTTCCGTATTTGCTGTTGTGTTTCGTGATTCGCTGTTGTGTTTCGTGATTCGCTGTTGTGTTTCGTGATTCGCTGTTGTGTTTCGTGATTCGCTGTTGTGTTTCGTGATTCGCTGTTGTGTTTCGTGATTCGCTGTTGTGTTTCGTGATTTGCTGTTGTGTTTCCGTATTTGCTGTTGTGTTTCGTGATTCGCTCTTGTGTTTCGGGATTCGCTCTTGTGTTTCGGGATTCGCTCTTGTGTTTCGGGATTCGCTCTTGTGTTTCGGGATTCGCTCTTGTGTTTCGGGATTCGCTCTTGTGTTTCGGGATTTGCTCTTGTGTTTCGGGATTTGTTCATTTGTACTGGGATTTGCTGTTGCTGTGTCTTAAATGTAAGCGTGTCTTGCACCCCTCGGCCACCGTATAAAAGTCACTGAGAGCAGCAGTAAGTTATCGGCGAGCGCGTGGCACGCGCCTCTGCACAGCGCTGCGCTGGAAGTTTCCTTCCACAACAGTGAAACACTGTAACTTAGCACTAACAGGGCTGGTTAAAAAAAACATACCGTTAAAGTCACTGAGAGCTGTCTTCATCTTCCTCCTGTGCACTGAAACCATGGAAGTCTTCCACCTCAGTGTGGGATTGGAATAGCATCAGACATTTGTCACCACTCTCTCTGAGTCTCTCCTTCGTTGTCGTCAGTGTCACTCTGAGGTAAATTCTCACATGAGCTCGTTCTGTCCTCCCCGTTACGCAGCAGACCGGCTTTTCCAAACCCGTTGGTGTTTTTTTCACTCTGCTTTGAACCTGAAAGCGGCGTCATATGTATTTCTTCTTGCATTTTCCATGATGAGGGTCTGTTCCTGCTATTCATTCACAAAGCAGGAATTTACATTAGACTTGCATCTTCCTCAACACAAATACCGAATTCCCCCTGTCTGACTCACTCTGACCCTTTCTGCTGGAGCGCCCCCTAGCGGCCGTTACAAAAAAATGTAAAAGAAAAGAAAATGCATAAAATAGACGCATCATTGAATAAGCCGCAGGGTTGAAAGCATGTGACAAAAGTAGCATTTTATAATCTGTAAATTACGGCATATGAATATACTTTACTCTGAAAGGCTTAAGAAAAGCAGGATATAGACCAGGGGTGTCAAACATACAGCCCAAGGTTTGATCCTACAATGTGAGAACCCACTCGTCTCCGTGGATTGGGAGGGGCTGGTGCTCAGACATCAAGTTTTTACAGGAATACTCAGAAATGGATCAAAATACCAAAGCGGTATGACATAAGTTTAAAAACAAAGATGGTTTGATGGTGCACCTTATAATCAGGTACCCGCTGTGTGACAAGTCTACCTTTTGTGTGTTAGCTGTGTTAAAAGACTTGTACTGTATTAAAACATGAGATTGTTCTGCAGCTAATCCATTTCAAAACTCTTCACAGAATTTACTACACTGGACAGAGGATGTTCAAGATGGGTCTCAGCAACTCAGACATTTGTCAGCACTGTGACAGTAATCTGCCCGACAATTACATGCATGCACTATGGTTCTGCACGCCTGTCCAGGCTCTCTGGCGGCAGGTATGTGCCGATCTATCAGTCTGGCTTAAGGTTTCAATCACAGCTTCACCGTCACTTTGTGTGCTTGGTGACATGAGTGCCATCGATGTTGAAGGAGTATTAGGCTCTATCATTTTCATAACTCTTTGCATTGCTAAAAAAACTATTTTAATAAATTGGAAAAGCAAGAAAAATATAAATATAAGTCAACACAGAAATCTGCTGTTTGATCATATCAGCTTGGAAAAAATGTCAGCCCAAAGTTCAAGTAACTTTGAAAGAATTCAATCTCTCTGGTCTCCCATAGCTAACTCCGTGACTTGGGGGGTAGGTCGGGGTGGGGGTCGGGGCCTCCGGGGCCTGGCGGGGGGTGGTGGGGGCTCCGTTGGTCGGGGGGTCGGGTCCAGCGCCTGGGTGGGGTGGGCTGGGGCGCTGCGTGGTCCTCTGGGCTTGGGTGTGGGGGTGCGTGGTGGGGGGGTGGGGTGGTGGTCTGGCTTGGCTTGGGGGGGTGGTCCCTTTGCCTGTGCTGGGGGGGGGTTTGGCGGGGGGGCGCTGCTCGGGGGGGGGCCTAGCGGCGCTGGATGGGCTTCCCATCTACACCTGGGGCTGGGATCGGCCCTTCCCTGGCTCTGGGGCGGGACGGGACAACCCTCTTGGGGCCCCCGGTCGCTCTGGGTGTCATCTGCTTCGGCTGCGGGGTCTGGGGGGGGGGGTGGGGTGGGGGGTCTTGTCGGCCCTGTCCTGTGGGGGGGCATTCTAGGGGAGGGGGGGGGGCCACTATTGGTACGGGGCAGGGGGGGTTGACGGGTCGGGGTCTCCGCTGAGGCCATCGGCGGTTTCCCCGGCCGGTTGGCTGCCTCGGTCCCGTCGAGGCCTGACCAGAGCTCTTCTAGGGCCGGCGTTTGGGGGTGGGGGCCTGGGCTTGCTCCGGGGGGGGCCAACGCTTTCTGGCTCCTCTATCTCTGTGCGGGGGGGGGTGGTGCTGGGCCTGGGGTGTCGGCGCCTCCTGGGGTGGGGCCCCTGGGCTGGGTGGGCCTGGCCCCCTTGTTGGGGGGGGGGGGGGGGGGGGGACAGCTGTTTGACCACCGGGGGACAGTCTATCAGCTGTCCCCAACTTGCCCCCTTCCTCATATAACCTCATAATAGGGTGAGGGGGTGGGGGGCTTAGCCTGCGATGAGCCTTGGGGGGGGGTTTACTAGGCAGTGGCCCCCCTCCTATGGTTGCCGTATAGAGTGGGCCCCCCCTCTTTCGGTTTTATTTGCACCTTAAACATGTAGGGCCCTTGGTAGGGGGGGTGCTTGGACATCACTGCCAGCAAGCAGCAGATGTCCTCCTAGCACCCTACCCGCCAATTTTAACCGCACCTTAGACATTTAGGGCCCCTTGGTGGGGAGGGTGAGGGGACGTCACTGTGAGTAATCAGGAGATGTCCCCTTAGTGCCCTACCCACCAATTTTAACTGCACCCCCCTTAGTACATACACCCCTCCCCCCCTCAATATATACATCCCAACATAAACACACACACATGCACACACACACCCTCTCAAACACACATACACGCACACACATTTTGCAAGGAAGGTGGGACGTAGGACCATCTGTCCCCTGCCTCTTCCCTGGTGGGGGGTACGGGCCCCTTTGCAACGGCGGCCGTGTCCCCGGGGTGCCGGCTTCCTGGGCCCGGCGGTGCTCTCTCCGCACGGTGGGGGGGTTCACATTACATCTGAGCCGGGGGTGTTCGTGTCCCTGGGGGGTGGGTTCTGGTCCTTGCTCCTGAGTGCTGGGCCCCGCCAAATTTCCAACTGTGGCCGAGCCTGGTCGGGCCATATTTACAACACCCCTTGTGGGCCCTCTTTTTTTCCCCGGGGTTCCCCCCTCCTGGGCGGGGGCGGCGGGCCCCTGCCTCGCTCCTCCCTGGACCAACCGTGGGCCGGGCGGATGGCTGCCTGGAGTGCGGAGCGGGTCTCCCTTGGGGGGTCCTGGCTCGTACCTGGGGTTGGGGCGGGGGGATGCCCGGAACTCCTGGGTGGTGGTGGGGTGCTCGTCTGGGGCTGTGGGCGTCCTTCTCCGGTGGGGCCCTGCGTTGGGTTCTCCCGGCGCGGCGGGGGGGCTGCTCTCCTGGTTGGGCTGGGGCATCGCTCTCTTTCCCTCCGTGCCTCCCTGCTCTCTGGCTCTGGGGGCCTTGCGGCGGCCCTGCTGGCCCTGGCCTGGGTGGCGGGCTTGGTCGCCCGGGCGGCGGTTGTTCCCTGCCTGCTGCCGTGTGGCGTTGGGGGGATTCCGGCTGCTGGTGCGGTGGGGGTCTTGGGGTGGGGATGGCTGGGCACTCTCCCTCCTTCTTTTCACGTTCCACCATCCATTTTAGAAGAACATAAACACTCACCTGAGCACTGGTGTTACCTCAACAGACTGAATGACTGAAATATTTCACACTAGTTGGTTTTAAGGCATAAGTATGCGTGTGAACACTATCTGTTTTGTGTACATGTCGACAGGTGGACATTTTTGCAACTAACAGGTGTGTTCATAACATTTGAGTGTGTGTGTGGACAGGCTCCGCCCTTTTTTTTTTTTTTACATTTAAACCTTACCATAATGATTAACAACCAGTAAACTTGTTGCTTTATGCTGCTTCATGGTCTTACCCCCCTTCCCCTTCTATTATCACCCCCTACCCCCTCTCTCTCTATTGTCCCTCTCTCTTCTTCCCTTCTTTCCTTTTCCGTCCGGTCCAACACCAAAGATTTTCAAACATGATTGAAATTAATAAAGTTTGGCCTCAATTACAAAAGGGGTTTATTCAGACATACCTTTGGTTTGTCTGAAGATGAATAACCCCTCTTGTTAAAGTAAAATATGTCCAACACAAGAGGCCCTCAGCTCTCATCTGACTGCCCAGCTGTTGGACAGGACAAGTTTAAAAAAAAAAAAAAAAACCCATGAGATTGTATGTTTTGTAACATCTCAAAAAGGCACCTTTAAAATGAATCTGTTTACATCAAAACTGCCTCATTGAGGTGCCTCCAACCACAATGCAATAGAAAACCAAACAGAATGACAATGAACGTGTCTCCTTTTCTTGTTCTCATTTCCCAGTTTTCCACACCAAACACGTCCATGGAGTGGCTCAGGTGTTTGATGCTAATGAGCTCTTTTCTCCTCCAGCTAAGGCCCTCTTCCAGAATCAGCAATAGAGACGGATGTGTTAACCTTTTTCTCTCCCAAACCATTGCTCTTCTTTTCTTGTCTTCAGTCGTTAATGCTCACAATTTGACGCATGGTGTCAGAAATGAGTGTACCTTTGACCTTGCAGGGACAAGACAACCATCCATTACACAGAGATGAAGCCTTCTATTACAAAGGAGTCACCTGTCTCTATTCCCCCCAATGAAATGGAATCACAGCTCTGGGCAAGAAGCTGTTGATGTGGCTTCTGTTGGTTCTCTACATCATTTCAGATGGAGGAGGCATAAGAGGTTTGTGTTTTGGGTGTGCGGAGTCTGCAACTGTTCAGCCAGCCCTCCTTTGGACCCCCCTGTTTAAACTAAGTCCAGGTGCCATTTCCCTCTGTTTTCACCTCCCAGTTGAACAACAAGTATCTAAGGTTTTGAGGATGACTATTTAAAAAGTTGTGGCATCGCCTATCTATGTTCTCTGAAACGAATGAGATAAAAACAATTTTCCAATGATAGCCTTTCCATCGTCAGTTTGCAAATTTCAGATTTCTCTCAGTTATCATTTTGCTCAGTTTTGCACTGAGGATGCTTTCTTTTGTGGCTGTGTGGAAGTTTGTCAGAAGCTGAGCAGAGATCAGTCTTTGTAATACTATGTAGACAAAGTCTAACAGGAGAAATTTTGTATTCAAGAACAAAATAGATGTATTCAAAACAACAACAAATTGTATACTAGACAACGTAAAACTAAATGCTGCGTTCACATTTTTTTGCAAAGTAAAGTTGTGCACAACCTTGTCTTTATGCCTTCAGTTTTCTTACATACAAGTGCTACAGAAAAAGCCTGAAAGACAGAAGAAAGAATATTCAAACAGCCAAACAGAGTGACTTTTCAGTTAATCCTAAAATAAAATGTCAGTGTGTTTTATGTAAGCCTGCAGAGAAGCAGAGATTGAAAAACAGAAGTGCATTCATTTTTAAAGTGGACACTCTGCCTCCGTTATTCGCAGAGGTTAGTGAGGAGACTGCACTCTGCCATCAGTCCGCCGGCTGATGAGGAGGACCAGTGTCTACGACTGCTGCCATCTTTCATTCAGTGACTCCAGTCATTTCCCGCCTGCAGATGAGAGCTTAGCGTTTTGTGCAGTTTGTTGTGACAGCTCTCAGGCAAGAATTGGCTACTTTTCCCCGTAAAACTAGTGGGAATGCAGTCCTAAGGGACAAGAGGGGAAGCTGTATATGTGAGAGACGGTCAGCCCTCTTTACCCTTCAGGGGCAACACAGCAGTTTTCACCAACAGGACAATACACATTCTAGTCCAGTCGTTGTTCTGCAGCAGCTTTTTCTACTGCAGCTGCAGACTGCATGATGCATGTTTGTCTATACAAAGACTTCCTTACTTAAGGCCAAGGGGAAGGAATTGGCATCGACAGTCAGACCCCAAAGTTTCATTTGCCCCGTCAATGTTGCGGTTTTCAGCTCAGAATTAGGCTCAATTCTTTTGGTCTTTTTTGTAGAGCTTTTGACAAAAGAAGGGCAGGAAGTCATGATGGATCTACCATCGCTCAAGTCCCATGATCAATAATAAATGAGCTGCTTAAACGCTGCAGTGGGACGGAGGAGCGGAGAGCTCAGTGGCTCCACATCCGTAAGCCGCGGTTTTCCTGGTCGTGCGCTAGCGCTCGCATCTTTCTCTTTCGGCTTTTCCCATCAGGGGTCGCCACAGCGAATCATCCTTTTCCACCTCACTCTATCATGAACATCTTCTACCCTAACGTTAGCCAACTTCATGTCCTCTGTTAAGACATCCATGTATCTCCTCTTTGGCCGTCCTCTTGCCCTCCTGCCAGGCAGCTCCATCTCCAACATCCTTCTACCAATATATCCACTATCCCTCCTCTGAACATGTCCAAACCATCTCAGTCTGGCTTCTCTGACTTTGTCGCTAACACAGGCAACATGAGCCGTCCCTCTGATGTACTCGTTCCTTATCCTGTCTAACCTGGTCACTCCTAAGGAGAACCTCAACATCTTCATCTCTGCTACCTCCATCTCAGCCTCTTGTCTCTGTCTCACTGCTACCGTCTCTAACCCATAGAGCAGAGCTGGTCTCACCACTGTCTTGTACACCTTTCCTTTGAGTCTTGCTGACACTCTTCTGTCACACAACACTCCTGACACTTTCCTCCAACCGCTCCAACCTGCCTGCACTCGCCTCTTCACCTCTTTTCCACACTCCCCATCACACTGAACTGTTGACCCCAAGTACTTAAACTCCTGCACCTTCTTCACCTCAGCCCCCTGTAACCTAACGCTTCTACCTTGATCCCTCTCGTTCAGACACATGTATTCTGTCTTACTACGACTGACCTTCATGCCTCTTCTTTCCAGAGCAAACCTCCACCTCTCTAGCTGTTCCTCCACCTGCTCTCTACTCTCACTGCAAATTACAATGTCATCCGCAAACATCATTGTCCAGGGAGATTCCTGTCTTACCTCGTCTGTCAGCCTGTCCATCAGCATAGCAAACAAACGCTAGCGCTCGCATAAACACCATAAACAGGAGTTCTTTGATCCTCAGGGAAAAATGGTCTCCTTCGGTGTCTTCAGACTTAAAAGTTTTTCCAGATTATTGGGGGAAATGAACTTTAGGTGTCCAGTCTGAACACGCCCTTAAAGGTCCTCTAGTCGTCCGGTTCTGCTGGGGGGGGCCAACCTGCAGCCTGCAGCCACATGTGGATTTTTGCCTGCAGTTGTGCGGCTCTTAGGTCCATAAGAAGTCTGTTTGTTTTTAACATGAATGTTCACTTCCCTTAAAAAGGAAAAAACTACTGGATCTTCACCTCATCGGCCCGCTTTAGGAGTATTTGCAGCCCCATAGCATGAGTACAACTCTCTCCATCACAACGTCATCCAAAATTAATATTTCCATATTTAAGGAACAACATTAAATCCAGTATAATTCTGTAAGTTTTTGCTTGAGAAAGAACCAGAGTCACGCTCCGTACAAACCAGGCATGTGTGACGTGTTGAAGAAGGCGCTGAACGCTGAATTTTGGACGAGCTTTCAGCATATTTATTAATATAAAATATACTATATACATCTACAGAACTATATATATATACTATGATTGCTTGAAATAAACCATTTCAGATAAAAAAACATGGATCTAGTTATTATGTATTTTTCTGCTCCTTTTTATTTCCAGGCCTGACCGTTTTGTAGCTTTTCTTTTTGCCTCATTACTCTTCCTCCCTCCTCATTTCTGCCTATTTTTCTTCTGCCATGTTCTTCCTTTTCTTGTCTCTCGCATCCCAAAGACACACTGATTATGCTGAACCTGTAGGAGAACCACAACTCATTCAGATCACAGCTTATCGCCCTGCGAGGATGAAGGTCATCTGTGTGCTGAAATGCAGCCTCCTCCTGGTTTTTCTGCAGCCTAACAGATACTTTGTGTTTCCTTAAAAGCCTCGTAGGACAAATGTCACCAGCTAATCTGCTTATTTTACTGTAAACCTCCTTGAGTTGGCCTTAAGAAGGAAAGAATTCATCAATATGTGAGCCTTTACAAAACGGCTTAATTAATCCTTGAAAAGATGGATTTTTAATATAGATATATAAAATCATTTTCTACTGATCTATTTGATCTCTGTGGTCTTTTAATGGTGATGATCCCATTTGTAGGCAATATCAAATAACCTGTGTTGTTTCTAGGACGTAGTTTCTGCAGGAGTTCATTAGAAATTCACCTGTGAGTTGTGGGCGGGGCTGTTAGCCCGGAGCAACACCAAAACTAGCATTTTCATCAGAGTGGGTCTGTAAAAGGGGTTCATATGTAAGAATAATATGAAATGAATCAGCTCTGGCACATAAGGGAAGTGTTAATCTAAATACATTGAAAAAAATCCATAGATAAATAATATTTATCAGTTTATCTAAACTTAAGGAAGTGATTTTAGTGCCACTATTCCAAGCATAACTCTCACTTCATCAAGTTTCATCAGTTTCATCAAGAGAACATTTGACTCTTTTGCTCCACACTGCAGATGTTTAATATAAAAAGAAACATTAAATAAAAACACAATATGCCAGCCAATCACAGGCATGTCACCTCCATGTCCTTGTCTGTGATTGGCTGGCTTTTGTGTCACATGTGTAACGCTGCACTCTGTTGTTTTCATTCCTCTCCACTGAGAATTGTTTTGAATTCACATATTTTAAAGTTTCAAGCGCACATTTTATGCTCATAACTGTCAGTGTTGCATTTGGAATAATGGCACAAAAATCCCTCAACACAACTTTGGTCTCATTTTGGACATTTCTATGAGGTTTAAGATTTTTAGATCAGCAGGATTATACAGTTACTAATCATTGCTGCTGCTGCGCATTTGTTAATTTTTCATCATTGCTTGTTCTGTGAATATATTTTCTGTGTTAATGTCTCAGGCTTTATATTTATATTTTAGCTTGTCTTGTTTAGTTTTTTTATTTTATCTATGTTTTCCTATCCTTTGCTCTGTCTGGTGTTTGGCTTCATCATATGACCTCCAGTCACATAAAAAGCCGTTTCAAGTAGCAGAAATAAAATCTGCACCTTCAGGTTAGGAACCAGCTACCTGTTGGAAGAGCCGAAGCTTCCTCTGTTTCTTCTCTGTTAAGTTTGTTTTTAGTAGTCAGGAAAGGTGGAGATTCATGGGTGGGTTAGGCTCTCAACTTTTTACTGGATGGTTGTGGTGAAGGAACGTCTGCTTTCAGCACATCTGCAGAGTCCAGAGCGTGAGGACATAACAGGAGGTCAGGGGAGAAACTTCACACAGAACTGACAAAGGCGCCAATCAGCCACACCTGCAGCCACACAAACAATAAAGATCTGATTTCTTTTTTAAAAGTCCACATGATCACTTTAGTTGCATACCAGTTCATTTTAAAACTTTTAAGACTATTTTTATGCTCTGCAGGGTTAAACTAGATCAATCTACATGCAAAGGATTTTGTACAAAAGAAATCTTCAGCAGAAAGCCGAGGAAGAAATAGCTGGATTTTCATCATTTTCACTCCAGATCCCATAATGCAGTGCTCCAGCTGCCCTGGTGAACACTAGCCTTCACAATGGTGAAGAGAAAAATTTGATTCTGAGAACAAAGTCTTTAAAAACCGACTGCAGGCAGAAAAAATGTTTCTGACACTTCTGGTAAACTCGTTTGTCTCATTTGTGGAGCGATTGTGGCTGGAATGAAAGAATAGAATCTAAGTCCAGTTTGGAATTTTCTTATTGAATTCTATAGATAGAATTTATTCCAGAGTTTATTCAATGTAATCATGATCCTTATGATTGTATGTTTACTTTACAATTACCGTTAAACTGAATTGAATTAAATTTAGACGGCGTTATCAGAAGCTGAGAACACTACGTTCTCAGAGCACTTTGGTAACTTTGAAGACCAAAAATATAAAAACGGAGTTTCTTCGTAACCCGTTTAACATCGATGTGGAAACTGCAACTGTGCAGAGTCAAAGTACGACACTACAGACAAAGTACGACACTAGCGGTAAAGTATGACCCTACAGGTAAAGTAGGACACTTCAGACAAAGTACGACACTACAAAGTATGACACTACAGGTAAAGTAGGACACTTCAGACAAAGTACGACACTACAGGTAAAGTACGACACTACAGACAAAGTACGACACTAGCGGTAAAGTACAACACTACAGACAAAGTACGACACTAGCGGTAAAGTACAACACTACAGACAAAGTACGACACTACAGACAAAGTACGACACTACAGGTAAAGTAGGACACTTCAGACAAAGTACGACACTACAGGTAAAGTACGACACTACAGACAAAGTACGACACTAGCGGTAAAGTACAACACCACAGACAAAGTACGACACTACAGAAAAAGTATGACGCTACAGGTAAAGTAGGACACTTCAGACAAAGTACGACACTACAGGTAAAGTAGGACACTACAGACAAAGTACGACACTAGCGGTAAAGTACAACACTTCAGACAAAGTACGACACTACAGAAAAAGTATGACACTACAGGTAAAGTAGGACACTTCAGACAAAGTACGACACTACAGGTAAAGTAGGACACTTCAGACAAAGTACGACACTACAGGTAAAGTAGGACACTTCAGACAAAGTACGACACTACAGGTAAAGTAGGACACTACAGACAAAGTACGACACTACAAAGTACGACACTACAAAGTACGACACTACAAACAAAGTACGACACTACAGACAAAGTACGACAATGAAGACAAAGTACGACACTACAGGTAAAGTAGGACACTTCAGACAAAGTACGACACTACAGGTAAAGTAGGACACTACAGACAAAGTACGACACTACAAAGTACGACACTACAAAGTACGACACTACAAACAAAGTACGACACTACAGACAAAGTACGACAATGAAGACAAAGTACGACACTACAGGTAAAGTACGACACTGAAGACAAAGTACAACACTACAGTTAAAGTACGACACTAGCGGTAAAGTACAACACTACAGACAAATTAGGACACTTCAGACAAAGTACAACACTACAGACAAAGTACGACACTACAGAAAAAGTACAACACTACAGACAAAGTACGACACTACAAAGTACGACACTACAAACAAAGCACGACACTACAGACAAAGTACGACAATGAAGACAAAGTACGACACTGCAGGACTGCACTGTTTCTTCTTTCCATTCCTGCAGAAATGCCCCGTCTCCGTGCGGATCAAAAGTCGTGCACGTTCGGTAGCACATTTCGGCGCGTCAAACCAAAAATACGAACCCGAGGCGTTTTTTAAAAAATGACGCTTTTACGTGTGGCGTTTTTTGCGTCGGTGTGCACACTCTCATTGGTGCCCTTTGTTTAGTCACGAGGCGTTAAATGTCTGCGAATATCGCGCGCAAAATTCGTCCCGGTGTGTACGGGCCTTTAGAAGAACACCTACAGGACAACAGCCACTTTGAAGACTTTCAGTCGGGGTTTAGACCCCACCACAGTACGGAAACTGCACTAGTTGGAGTCTCTAATGACTTGTTTTTGGCCTCAGAAAAGGGACTACTTTCTATTCTGGTCCTGTTGGACCTCAGTGCAGCCTTTGACACTATCGACCACGGTATTTTACTCCATAGATTAGAGCAGTACATAGGGATCAGAGGATCTGCTCTCCAGTGGTTTAAATCCTATCTGTCCGATAGGTATCAGTTCGTTTATGTAAATGGCCATTCCTCTCAGTGCAATCAAGTCAACTATGGAGTCCCACAGGGCTCAGTCTTAGGACCCATCCTGTTTACGCTTTATATGCTACCCCTAGGAAACATAATCAGGAAACACAGCATTAATTTTCATTGTTATGCCGATGATACGCAGTTGTATTTATCCATGAAGCCTGACCAGAATGACAATATAGAGAAACTGAACGCCTGCATCAGAGACATCAAGACCTGGATGACAATTAATTACCTCCTCTTGAACCCAGAAAAAACTGAGGTCTCTATACTAGGTCCTAAAAACCTCAGAGATGCTCTGTCTGCTCAGATAGTCTCCCTGGATGGCATAAGTATAGCCCCCAATAGGCTCCGTGCACGAAAGTAAGGAGTTCTACTTCCGCCGCCTTGAGTGTGAGGCCGACCATTTCCGGCTTGCGACTTCTATAGCAGTGACACGGCAGATTTTGATTGCGAAAGATGGCATATTTCACCCGTTTTCTACAAGGTCTCCCAAAATCGACGTGAACGACATCTACAGGATTGTCGACCAGTGCGTGGTCACATGGGCAAAATATCGTGTCTAAAATATATAGTGTCGAAAATACCGAAAGGAAATGTGTCCCGTTGTACTGTAGACAAACCTGTGCTGTCACATATGCAGCAGCTCGGTAATATACGAGGCGATCCTCCAAACGTGCTTTTATTAATTTTATGAATATTATGAAGTGCCTGTTCGCTCATCATTTTATATTTAATCCTTGTGGTCAGTGCTTTTTTTGTGGAAGAAGAACAGAACTGAAGAACAACCCAGGGTTAGGATAGGCTAACAACACGGGCTAACAACATTAGCCTTTTGATGGACACAAAATCCAGGACAAACCATGTGGGAAACGCTGCAATCTGCATCCTGGCTGCACGTAAATGATCAGCCTTTATTTGTCGGGGCACAATTAGATACACAATTCCATGTGTCGTGATTTTTTTGAACAGTCTAAGGAGTGAGCGGCATTTCTGCTCTGAAAAGCTCACACACACTGTGTGCTCTGCTCTGTCCTCGCGAGTCCGGCAGCCGCTAGCCCAGAGCGGCGGTTCGGCTCGCAGTCCGAATTCTCACACATAACAAAGCAACCTCCCCTCAAACACATTAATAAATCCGGCTGCTCTGCTCAGAGAGGTTCACTCGGTCCACTGGCACCGGAGCCCGAACGCAGAGCTCGGATGCCGGGTCCAGACCTCAGAGGACACGCACCCCCCCCCCCGCATCTCCTTCGTGAGGGGTGAAAGAGAGGGGAGAGCCAGCGGGGCGAGAGCGGAGCGGGGCTTTACACGGGGCGTCCGCAGAGCCGCTGGTCGGTCCCGTATGAGCTCACTAGCTTTCTCTCAGCGAAACACCGTCAATGCATGACGTAACCCAGAGCAGCAGTGACACACGATCGGAATGACCGTTTACATGAACAACGATCGGTATACCCAGCTATCTCGATCGGAAAGAAATTTTGATCCGAACGAGTCTGACTGGGGCAAAGTATTCCGAACGGCGTGTTTACATGACGCATTTTCTTTCCGATTGCTGCAAATACGAAACACGACTCGTCTTGCTTTGGGTGAAGTCCTCCCGCCGTGTTCACCATCCATTCGGCTCTCACCGACACATATACTGGAAAGCTTATATTAGTACTGTTGTACTTTGACAAATTCGCACACGGGTACACAACAATGTTGTGATGTCTTTGTCACGCGTTGAAACAACAAACGCCTCTCTTTTACCCGAAATCCGCTCCTATTTACTCAAAACTAGCAACTCAACAAAACTCCCCACAACAATAACACGACCAACAGGAAGTTGTCGGCCTCACACTCGAAACACGGAAGTTAACCGGAAGTTCTATCGTGCACGTAGGCTATTCCACAGTTAGAAACCTTGGGGTTTTATTTGACCAGGATTTATCATTTAAGGCTCACATATCTCAGGCGTGCAGAACTGCCTTTTTTCACCTGTGGAATATTGCTAAGATCAGAAATCTACTTTCTAAGAGTGATGCTGAAAAACTCATCCATGCATTTGTTACGTCGAGGCTGGATTACTGTAACTCCTTGTTAGCAGCGTGTCCTAAGAGTTCCTTAAGAAGTCTCCAGCTTGTTCAGAACGCAGCAGCTAGATTGTTAGCTGGAACCAGCAGAAGAGATCACATCACTCCTGTGTTAGTTTCACTTCACTGGATCCCAGTTGATTCCAGAATCAAGTTCAAGATCCTCCTGTTAACCTAGAAGGCCTTACATGGAATGGCCCCGTCCTATATTAAGGACCTCATAGTCCCTTACCATCCAATCAGAACACTTCACTCACTAAATGCAGGACTGCTTGTGGTTCCTAGAATTAGTAAAAGTACGGTTGGAGGTAGAGCGTTTAGCCACCAAGCCCCTGTTTTATGGAATAAACTCCCAGCTCATGGAAGAGAGGCCGACTCAGTTTCTACATTCAAAGCTAGACTGAAAACATTCCTCTGTGGACAGGCTTATTGTCAGACTAGTTAGTATTCAGAGATTATTTAACTTAATGTTAATGTGTTTAAATTAAACTTAATAACAATAACTATTTGTTTTAAAAGGCTGCTAGAAGTTGAAGCTGGGGTAACTATGGTGCTCTGGGGTTCTTTCCTCTTTTCTCATCTACTTCTACCCTTCCTCTCTCCTCTATTCTTGATCATAATTCATCATTTAGTTCTCCATGCCTCTGTTTGGTGCAGTGATTCATGTATTGTCCCTCTTTTCCTCTCCCCTCCTGGGGAGTGGGAGTGCTTCCAGACTCCAGTTGGTTCATCCGTGCTCCAGTTCCTGACCGTTTACCTCGTCTCTGCTCCTGCTCCTACACCTGGCTGTGGTTCCTGTCTCCGGCTCGACTCACGCCCCTGACTGCCCCCCCAACCACGGCTGGATGAAGCTCGTCTGCTGGACTTTTATATATGTAGTTGTAGATTTAGATAAGTTAATTCTTCTCTAAGAGTTCTGGTAAATCGCCTGTCTGTCCTGGGGGAGGATCCCTCCTTCATGTGGGCACCCCTGAGGTTTCTTCGTTTTTTCCAGAATCCAGTTTTTTTAGGAGTTTTTCCTTACCGCGAAGGGGGGGTCTAAGGGCAGGGATGCCAGTATAGCTTAGTCAGTTTGTTAGTTCATTTTAGTATTTTCCTATTGAACTCTTTGTATTCGTGATCCTTTTGAGTTCATGTTTTACTTCGAAGCCCATCGAGACGACTGTTGTTGTGATTTTGGGCTATACAAATAAAATTGAAACATGGAAAACAATACAGCAACTGTACAATCATGGTTTCATTTCAGAGATCTGGTTGACCCTGCTGTCCAACACGGATGAATTGGCTAAACGCAATCACAAAATCTAAAACTCATTACTACTGCAGCCAAAAAATCAATAGTTCCTTACTGCCAGTAAATGAACACTACAACGATTGTCATATTTTAGCCTCTGCTCTCATTTACATCTTATTTTCACCAAACTCTGGATAATTGAGATGGAAATTATTCCTGCCACTGCAGGTGTTGGACAGTTAAAAATCTCTGGAGCCATTTTAAAGTCTGCTGGCAACAATCTTCATGGGTTATTGTGATTCATGACTCCTCAGCTGCAAACCTGCCCTTTTGAAAATGATAAGCCCCCCTTCATAAAAGAGACTCTCACATTTACAGGTATATGTGGACATAAAATGGTGGAGGAAATCAAACAGCTTTAGAAGATATCAGGAAAAAGAAGCACTTGCAAAATGTTGATTGGGCCCTGCAGACCAAAACAAACCCCATCAGAACACATAATCAGAATCTGCCTCTCCGTGTGAGTCAGGGCTTCACTGACGTCTTTGGAAAGTGTTACCACCGGTCAGCGTTACAAATCTAATGAAGATAACAGGGTCCAGTCCTACAATCAAAAGTCGCTGATTCTTCATCAAGGCCAAAAAGACCGCAGTGGAAAGAGGCCGGCGCTGAACAGGACTTCAAAGCTGCTCCAGAAGAGTGAATAGCATCAGAGACGTCTGACTCATACTCTATAACGGAGCTAAAAGTGCAGAGCTTTGTTCAGTCTGGCCTTAAAGGACTTTGAATGAGTAAAGATCTGAAAAATTACTGACGGGCTGGATTACATGAGCACCATTGATTAAGGGGTACAGACAATGGTAGCTTCCAATTGCACCAGAGTTCGTCTGATACTTGTTTTGACGACTGTGAAAGCAACAAATGGGCAAACCTGTACAGTGCACGCAGTTGGCCTGCAGGAAGTGGTAAGTAGACGGATCAGTAAACCCATAATGTTCGTGTAGACCTTTTCAACAGGCATGCTGCTAATCGTAGAGAACTCTTATTCAACATGTAAGGTTAGGATGGGTGAAACAGGTAAGACGCAGGTGTCCTGTGCAAATTTTTCATTTTTAAATCCCTCCCATTGTCACGGTTTTAGGTTCTTTGCCTCTGTGTTCTACTTGTTTTCTGTTCTGTGGCGTTTTGAGTTAACTTCCTGTTTTATTTTGTAGGTCTTCCTGTTGCGTACTTTGGTTTTGAGTTTTAACTTGGTCCCCATCCTTCCTGATTGGCTTCACCTGTGTCTCGTCTGTCCTGTATGTATTTAAGTCTTGTCATTCCCTTCCTTCTGTGCTGCTCCATAGTATTAGGGCTCCTCGTTCATGTGTATTTGTAGTTTGAGTTTCGAGCCTGCCTGCCTGCCTGCCTGCCTGCCTGCCTGATGCAGTGGTTTTGTTTTATAGTTTTTGGTTTTTGTTTATTAAATCACCTGTTCCCCTGCAACCCCCTGCCTCCTCATCCTCTCTGCACATGGGTCCGTCCTCAACCCTCTCACGTAACACTCATACTCTGTACATTGCACAAGGAGTCCATTAGCGCCGTTCAAGTAATACATGCTCACTACCCACTCGCAGCCTGTGTGTTAGAAATGAGGACAATCAGATTGTAGTTTTTGTAGGCGTCCTACAACACTTGTACACTGTTTTTTCTGCTGTTAAGAAACTCAATGATCATTAAGGACATTGATTTTTCAGTCATAATGACCAGTGCCAGTACTAACTGCCTGCTTACACTTTCAAGATCAATGAAATTCTACAGCTGATTATAATTTAAAAGCAAAGCAACACAGAATATCAACAATGAACAGTTCTGTGCATTCATGTCGATGAAGAGCAATTACCAAAGCCAACAGAGAAGATAATTCCCTGATGTCTCCTCTCTCTTTTCATTGCTCTGTCAATTCCCAATTGGGACATTGGTTTCATCTCTGTCTAGATAACCCCGACATACGCTTATTATTACTCATACTGGTGATAACACGAGGAAAAATGTCACATTCTTAAGTCAACATGTTTGCTTTTATTCCCCTTGTGAACATTTTTGTAAAGATTGAATAGCAGGGACAGAATTTAAGACAGAAAAACAATTGAACTGTTTGGATTACATTTAAAAAAGCAGTAAAGTGGATTTTAGCGACACATAAGCACCGCAGACTGTCAGACATGCAAACAATTTGGTGAAGTTCTGACTCACAGACTCAAGAAGTTGTAATTTCTTTTAGAGTTTTTTTTTTAGAATCACTGGGTTGCTGGAGCCTATCCCAGTCACTGCTGGGCACAAGAGAGGTACATCCTGGACAAGTCGCCAGTTGTCCGAGAATCCCGTCCGGACTAAAGCTTGTAAACAAAACCCACATGACTAAAGATCTCTTCACTCATTCATCAGGACTTGCAAGGGGCGGGACAAAGCAACGAGTCCTGTGCTTTTAGTTCATTCAAACTTTTTATTTTGCTGACAATTTCAAACGTCTGTGAGAAACATCAGGCTCAACACTTTTTACGTCCGCTTTGGTCTGGTGGGGGCAGTGCTGCAGGGCGGTTACTAGCAAGAAGACGTCTAAGAAGCTACGTTGATGCGTATTTATAGAAACAGTGTGGATCACGTTAAATTTGTTTTGATGAGCCTGTTTTCATCCAACCACATTCCAGGGGGGTATTCCAGAAAGCAGGTTATGCTAGCTCCCACGATAAGTTTGAGGCTAAGGAAGTTGATAACCTCAGCTTTCGGTTCCAGAAATGGAGGTATGTTTCAGGGTAGGTCAAGTTACCATGGCAACTCATGCTCTGAACATAACCTGGTCTGGAGCAGGTTTAGTTGAAGGTTAGTTTGTTTACAGAGAAGTGAAGCAGCATGGCGTGTCCATTTGAAGATGATTTAGTGGATGAAGAAGCTCAGATAATACTTTTTCCACCGTGAGAGGGTGATAAGACCACATATGGATGTTGGAAAGAGAAACTTTTTTACTTTGATCTAACTTAATTATTTGCTTCAGTTAAGACAAATCATTCTTTTGTTAGGTCACCTTAAAAATAACACGTAGTTTTCAGACAATTATTTTCCTTTCGTTCAAATTAATTCAATTAAGTAGGTGTAACTTTGGTGCTGCTGTTAGATCGGCACCGCAAGGAATTGTGGGATACCATTCCCTTTGCCTGTCTGGACGGATTTGGGTTTAAGTGTGGGTTTTTTACAAAATGTGTTTAGTTGTTTAGCTGTTTTACTGTGTTTTACCGTGTTTTGCTGAGCTATTTTGTCCTACTATGCTTACATCTCTGCACCATGAGTGAGAGTAAAGGAGAGGATGATGAGTTTATATAGCACCTCTACCACCTAAACATGTTATGACAGTGACGGAAAATTCTTTAATGAATTTTTGCACTCCGTGCATTTTTTTCCGTTCTTTTTATTGTTATAAAAATGAGCATATCTGCCGGCTCAAACTTAGACATATGAAAGTTCAAGAAATATAAGTAATTAAGATGGAAAAAAGATTAATGGAGTAATGTGACATTTAGTTAGATAAATACGTAAATTTGAGTTGTATAAACAATTATTGAGTTTGAATTAATTTAACTAAATTATTTAAATTATATTTCAGCCATGTTACTTTTTTGATAGACTTGTAATTTTTTTCCGCCGTCATTAAAATCTCAGACTCCGTCTCACTTAAGTACAGCGCTTTCTTTTTTTTCACCACACGTTTCCATGGTGACTCCAGAAATCGGCGATCTATTGAGAATGTCTTTATGTACCGTGCGTTAACCCAGGGTTACCAAGTCGAGCGTAATTACGCCGACTCATATCCGGTCTTTTGGAACCGACATACCCAGAGTAAGCAAGTTCAGGCGGATTTCAGCCAGAGTTCAGGCTTAAAGTCAGGCTAGTTTAAACGTGCTTCCTGGAATACCCCCCAGTAATTGCTGTGTGTCATTGTTGTGTTGTTGCATCGTTTTAACTGAATTCTGTTGAGGAACTACAAGGTAGCTTTTAGGATGACGTCCCAACAGCACCGGGGGCGTGCCAGAAAAGCGTGTAAGAAGCGTTTTTAGCGGGGTTAAAATAAATGTTCCAACAGGTAAGAAGTTGGAGCCTTTTTTTGGTTTGATAACGTGACAATCGTTGCTTCACATTTGTCTGTGACTCATCTGCTGCTTCATTCTTACTCTGTTTACGTCACATGACCACTGCTACGGTGGCTGTTTAGTTCAGATGTTCCATTCTGGGAAGGGATTGTAATCAGACTACCTCAGAACGAACCGAAGCTCAGCCTATTGGAAACCAACCGAGACCACCTCCAAAGATGGGTCCGGGAGCGGCTCCTGGTCCCAGGGAAACAAACTCTGGATTTTAACTTGTCTTTTGCATTTCTGCTTTAAAGTGTTTTTGTTTTTTTATTCCACTGCCATTTTTTTTATTTTTTGCTCATTTCTGATTGTTTTGATGACTTGATTTGAACATATAAATAGTAGTAGTCGTTTATAGTAGTATGAAATATATGATAGTATTTGTGCATGAGAATAGTTGTTAATGTAAGTCTGACAGAACCGAGTGGAAGCTATAGAAGCGGATGTACATCCAGATTCTCGCGTTGTGATTGGCTGGCTCTGTTACAAACCTAAACCATAAGGGATTATAGCGATACGTCGCACCTGCCAAAGAATACAGAGAGATTGATAGCAAAGGGATTCCCAGTCTTTCTGTTGTTTAAAAAAGTCTGAAATGCTGGACCAAAGTAGACTGACAGGCTGAAGAAATCCACTGGCTACTCTGGGGCTTCTGGGATGGCTGGCATACTTGGTCTGCACTTGAAAGGATGTAAGGAACCTCAACAATGCTGGGGAGGATTGGCTTCAAACTCCAAGAAGAGCTGTGTAAAATAATACAAATGTAAATAATAATTACTTTAAATAATAACGCGCTTTTGTAAAACATCAAATCTGTAATACTTTTTTATTCACAGCAATGAACATTATAAAAGTGAAATAATGACACATATCTGTCCACAATATCACTGCATATTTTCACTGGAAATGGAAGTTCATGTTTTTGAATCATTTATTTATTCTGTCATATGCAAGGCTTGTTAAAATCCAGATGTGAAATCTAGTTAATTTGTTCTCTAAACTGAATTTTCAGGGTTTTATAACTCTATTTAATAGGGCTGGGCGATAATTGGATTAATTTTTTGTTTATCACAGTAATTTCCTAGGATTTATGGAACAGGAAATTGCATTTATGCAGAAACAGAAATAGGAAATAGCTTTCAGGCTGATGAGTGAATGAAAATAGAAACAAACTTTATTTGTGAGCAAACAACCCAAAGTAAATTTTCCTTTTGATTTGACTTTTATAATCATGCAAAGTCATGAACACCATGCTTATCTCCAAACAGCAAGCAGCTATCTGTGATTACTGTTGGAAAAATGTTCTGTGTAATTAGGAGCTCTAGATCAATCAACCGTAACTCTCAACGTTTTGTTCACCTTCGGTGTTAAGTTGGTCTTTTTTACATGGGAGTCGATGTAAAAGGTGCTTCCCATTAAAACAAATGGTCTTTTTTAATGCTAAAGGTGTAAACATACCATTGGGTCACCATAAAATGTCATGAAACTTTTGAACTTCAGGAAATACTCCCCAGGAGAAAGGAGACGGATAAACCAGCGATCCTCATCAGGTTTGTGAATCAGAAACACAAGCTAGCTCTGAAGAATCTGAAAGGATCTGCTGTTTATCTGAACGACCATCTGAGCAGAAGGAATGCTGAAATCTCCAAACATGCCAGGCTTCTCAGGAAGCAGAAGCAGATTGAGAACACTTGGGTTAAAGGCTGCAGGATTTACGTCAAACCACTCGGTCCACCGGACCGGGCCAAGGTTCTGGCTGTGAACACCATGAAGGACTTGGAGAAGTGTTTGATCACAGACGAGCCAATTATCAGTTCAAGAAATATGGCGCCTTGGATCTGCCCGACTCTAAAAGTCTGAAGTTCTGAGCTGCAGACAACTTGACCTCGTCGCTGATATCAGCTGAAGAAGGATATGGACCTGAATCTAATGTCTGCAGACATAACAGCGAAGAGAACTAGAAACTGTTTAAACCAGAAGAACGGCTGTTAATCAGCAGAAGAAGAAATGTCAACCTTGGACGTTCAACAGAATATGGAACCTTTTTCATTTCACAGCATTAGATTAGAATTCTAATGATAAAATACAAATGCTTAATCAATTATTGAAGATGGTTAAAGTGATTGATCTCTAATTATATTACTTCACTTGCTCCAAAAATTGATTCATGATATTTCCTAATGAAACGTAATTTACACATATTTTTAACTTTTGATACTTGATCAATTTATGCTTTGAAGATTTCAGAAAAAGTTTTAATTCAAATTTTGTATTAATGAAAAAATAACCTGCACATATTTTAGATAACTGATCTGCGTGTGCTTTGAGGATTTCAGAAATAGAGTTTTGTCTATTTTACAGAATTAAGTACTTCATCTTTGTCATGTGCTTTATTTATACTTAAGTATTCTCCATGACCTGAAACTGTGTTGGTGAGGCACAGATGTCTGATCATGAACCTGATAATGATCAATACTGTAATGAAATGGTTACAGTAGAACAGGGTGGGGTTCTAGACGTTCACTTCCTTCCACTCCCTTTCAAGCAATCTTTAAATTACCGGTAATGTCTAATCATCCTCAGATTAATACGTCATAGTATGAATGTATAACTGCTGATTGTATTGTTTTTGTGTATTATTCTTATTTGATTGCTGAAAAATAAACCATTTGAAATCAAATCAAATGCAACAGATTTTAAAATAAAGTTCTGGTAGGATGACTCAGAACTAAACAAGAAATGTTTTGAAGATGCTTTCTGAAGAAAAATGTCTTCAGTCCACTGACGTTCTGGAGAAGAACTGAATTACTACCACCACAGTGCTTCTTCGCCATAATTGCTAACGGAACGGCATTTTCCACTCGACTTCCTGTGTCTGTCCAGACTCCTTGGTCTGAGGAGGAGGCGGCCGTTAAAGTGTTTGGATGTGAAGCTGACACTCATCATTATCAATCAGGACTGAAGTGGGCTTTGAGGCTTTCTATACATCCATCACTTGACATTAGTCGCATGAACAGACTATTTTCAAGTTAATTCACTTTTTAGTTACTTTGCTTATGCTTCACTTCAGCACAATCATTCAACTGTCAAAGGTATAAAAAATACTAAATAGTCAGACTTTTTAGGTCGCACTTTTTTTTGGTCAGCATTCTGTGGCCACATATTAAGGCTGAGTGACAGAATTTTTTAATAGTTTTTTTCATATCAGGCAATAACGATACATATCACGATGTATACCAAATAATCTAATTCCTACTAATTTGAACAAAATGCTAACTTTTGCGTATTATATGTTGGGACTTGCAGACAAATGAACAAAATGCTCATTTGGGGAAGGAAATAAAAAACATTTATTGTGCTTACAATTTACATAACGTTTAACCTTCTGGTGGCTTTTGTTGGACATGATCCACCTCCTGATATCTGGACCTTTTTAAACTTTTCAAAGCGATTTGTTTTAGTGATTCTGAGGCTTTCTGCGTCTCAGAGCTCTTTGGATCAGTCTCTGAATTCCCAATGTGCATTGCAGGGGCTAGAGAATGGAAACTCTCCTTTTTATTCTATTTTGGACATCTAGACAAAACTGTCAGACGCACATTCATGTCAGTTTGTAGCTCTTTATTAGTCTAAGGCGGTTCAGTCCACAGACTGACTGGAAATCTCTTTGGTTGCATAAACAGCCTCTACTTATGGTCCTGGAAAAGGAAACAGAAAACACACAAATACATAAAGCAACAGGATAGAGTGACGAAAACAAACAACTAAAGCCTTCAAAGCTGCCAAAGCTAACCATGTGCTGATTCCTCAGATTTTAGATTAGATTTCAGGTGTTTCTGCCTCAGACTGAGCTCCCTGAAAGGATCACATTGACTAGAATGAGACCTCGGTACAGCCGCAGCCATCGGGGATGCACAGACTCTTAAACACCCTCTGCCCCGGGGCAACAGCCCAGCAGCCCCTGCAGTTGGGTTGCAGCATGTGGAAATGTACTTCTATGCGGCATTAACCCCGCCCTCAGCAACGCGCGTTTAAGCAGCCATTTTATTCAAGAGTCTATGTAAACGAATGGAAATGCACATTTTAGAGTTCCACGCTCAAAACTCTCGTGTTCAAAATGTCGCATTTGTGACGTGGAAAACACGCTCGGCGGGCCACAAGCCCCCTGCTCCCCCCTGCTCCGCTCCATTCTGATGCATCCACTTGTAGGAAAATAGATCCATGCCGTTGCATTCATGGCATCTGACTCAAAACTCATGGCTGGGTTGCTCCAATATTTTTGTTCTGGTAATGTTAGTTGGGGGGCTGTAAGCTAGTGGGAGAGCATGTAAACGCAGAGCTTTCAACAACGGGGATGGAAAGAGGGGGTGGGGTTGCTCTGCTCCAACAGTCCCGCCCTCATTTATTAATTATGACTAAAAGACCACTGGGAACGCTCTCACAATAGATCAAAGGATGGAGGGAGTGTCAATCATAGTAAATAGTGGACATAAACTTAAAGTCATTTACTTAAATTGAGTCATAAAAAGAAAAAATGCTAACATCCATTTCAGTGCCTTTTGAACTTGCATGGAGTTGCGTCACCTTCAGTTTGAATAATTTATCTCTCTACTAGAAGATTCTACATTATTATCTGAACTGTAACGTGTTTTTGCTCAACTTTAACATCTTTTTGTGAGCAGGTTTTCTTTTTCACCCCTAAAATTTCCCACAATTCCCCTTCAACACATACTACACATCTGAGATTGATTAGTGAGGATTCATTATTTATGATGACTGACCAAACGTCTTTTCAGTTCCTTGTGCTGCAAGAGCCTCATCCAACAAATGAAAAACCTCTGTATGCAGAAAACCGAGTTCTGCCCGACACTCTGACACCTTTTCAGGCAAAAACCTGGCATTTTGTAGACTGAGCGGTGTCTGCGTGTGGTGGCTGTGATGACTGCACCGACACTGACGATGCCTGCAGGTAACAAAGCAGAGAGGCACTGAAATGAAAGCCAAAGCGCTGGACTCCACAGGGTCCCAGAAGAGCGAGACCCTCCGCCGCCTGAGCCTGCTTTTACACATCAGTGTGTGATTATTTGTGTGCCAGAGTGGGATGAAACACCCGTGTCCCTGCACCCCCGCTGACCCCAGAGAGATGGACGGGTGGCTTGGCTTCCACAGACGCCGTCTTTGTTGTCAAGGTCGATGAGCTCCAGGACGAATCCAATTTTCCTTTGTACCCCTCCCCTCTGGCCTCTGGTCGCTTTCCTTTGTACGTTTCCACTCTTGTGTCCATCCAGTTTTTCTCTAAAATTTGTATTTGCTTCATCAGTTCCCGACAGAATCCCATCAAAACAACACAAATCTTAAAGTTAACAAAACTCTACGGGAAGATAGACAAAGATTAGAAAAATGTGCTGGACTGTAGTAGGAAATAAAGTTGATGTTGTAGGTGCCATGAATTCATTTTGTTTTTCGTGAGGATGAATGAATGAAAATAACTTTTATTTATGTTTTCAATATAAGCCGTTGAATTGACTTTAACATTGGGAGTGGGGTCATCTAGACCCACTAGACAGTGCTCTGAACCTTTTTTCTTCAATGATTTGTGATCTTCACTGGTGTCCATGGATTACATGAAATCTTTCCACCTTTATCCACCTTTGTCATGGTAGGGAGAACACGTCAATGTAAGGGTGGGGGGTTATCTAAGATAGAACAAGGGTCATGGCTACACATTTATGTAAATATTCTCAAAATTAGTAAATAAAAAACTAACATACATGAAAAGCTGCAGGTGCTTCTTGGTCAGAACAAAATCAAAATAGTAAAGTTAGGATTTTTCAGCACTTTGACGCTGGACTGTTGGCTTGACACTGCAGCTTTTTTCTCGCTTACTAAACTACACTTGACGAGTGTGAAAGCTCCCCTGAACTGTGAAAGAAACAGGCAAATGAGTCTGTTCACTTGCAAATGAACCTTGATGTGGATCAGCAGCAGTGCAGCTGCCCAGGACCAAAAAGCAAAGTTTACCCAACATTTGATGGCCGCAATGCACAAAGACAGTTTTTGTGATGTTAAATGTCCTTTTTTGGTGCAAAAATTGTTTTTCTGGATCCCAATTTGTGTTTGGTCCACCACGTTTCACCAGTAGGTGGTGCAAGACTGCACTCACGATCCTTCTGACTTTTTGGGTTTTAAGCAGGAGGTGTCAGAAAAGTTACCACAGGGATAACGGGCTTGTGGCGGCCAAGCGTTCATAGCGACGTCGCTTTTTGATCCTTCGATGTCGGCTCTTCCTATCATTGTGAAGCAGAATTCACCAAGCGTTGGATTGTTCACCCACTAATAGGGAACGTGAGCTGGGTTTAGACCGTCGTGAGACAGGTTAGTTTTACCCTACTGATATGCTCACTATCAAGACTGCAGACACCACAAACATGGTGTCTGCAGTCAACACATGGGAACTGTATGAGGCACGCAGGTGGCCCGCACCAAAAATCTGAGTTCTGGAGCACTCGGCGAGCCCATAGAGTGAAAACGTTATTTCTACAGGCGTGCTGCCAGCGACAGGTCAAAGCCATCACAAAAACAACACGTAACGCTAAGTAAGGGTAGCGTGTCTGTGACATACGGCACTTCCGTGTCATGCGTGCAGCAGTAGCGTGTGGTCAGTCAGGAGTCAGATCTCAGCAATGAGTAGAGCGTGGCGTTCAGGCACCGTACAACACCATCATGCATGTGTCATATTAGCCTGATGAATATTTCACACTTACCACACACACAACAAACATTACATCTTCAGGACTCACCAGCAGGTGAGACGTTTTGTATTTTGCAATACTACAGCTGCTAGACACGCCGGCGCTCTCTTCAGATGCAGCCGCTCCTGTCAGGGTTCTGTTACTTACTTTGGTTTTTATGCTGTTTTGGTCTTGATCGGAGTTTCCCTGTCAGTCACACCAGATCCAGGTTGTCATTTAGTTCATTACCCCTCAGTGTATTTAAGTGTCTGGCTTTCTGTTCATCTGCTCTTTTCTACTTTGTCACCGTTTTATCATGTTTCAGTTTGTTTATGAAATGTTGTATTTCCGGTCCTCCACCCCCAGCTCCTGCTAGAACCTCCGGCGCTCCCCTTCAGATGCAGCCGCTCATCTCCATGACCCTCCTCAGGCTCACAGTTTGCAGAAAAATGTTGTTTCATTCAGAAAATCTATAGAAAACCCCTTCAGAACAAAAATGCAGCAGATTTAGGCTGCATTGAGGCTTTGATGTTGTTTTTAATTAGAAACTGTCTTTTGACACTTTCAGTTGTGAGCGTCACACGGCAGCCGATGGAGTTTTCATGTTGATATTTTTGCCTGTTGTTCACCTCTCTGGTGAAAACAAAATCAGCTAATTTTTAGGATTTATTTCATGATTTATGGAAAATTATGTCATAATATGGGAAATTAAAAGTCATTTCCTGAAACTGACAATCAGCCAAAGTTGCACAAATATCTTTAGCAGAAGAAACAAAGATGTATTTGGATGTGTTAAGGAACTGCTTGGTCTAAAGCCTGAATAAAGAAAGCTTGGTTTTGGTAAAGATCCGGATTCGGACCTGATGAAGCTCAGCCTGCTGCTAACGTCTGCACAAACGGCCTTCCATCAAACGCAAACAAAAAGCTCAGTACCTGCTGAGGACATGAGATGTGTGTTCCAAAGAAATCCTAAAAATAAAGAATTGAAAAGCCACACACAACCGTTTCTCCTTCATCTGTTCATTTGAGGAAAATGGCTAATTACATGACAGTAATTACCGACAGGATATGAGGCGCTCTCAGAAGGAATTTCAGGGACTTCCTGTGCGTTCAGCAGGAAGGAGGGGCTCAGTCAACCACCAACAGCTTTGCTTGTGACGACACCAAATGGACCGGGGGGCAGCGTCTGCCCTCACGGCACAAATCTGTGCTGGATCGCACAACCAGACTAAAAAAAGCCGTCATCCTCACTAGTGGCACCAACCTTTTCCAGGGCCGAAACCGTTGGCTTGAAAGCCATTCAGTAATTCTATTACATTACGAAAAGCCTAACTTAGGGGGGATCTGTTTATGTGCCAGTGGGGGCTTTGATGGCTTTGCTTTCAAATACACAGACTTTGATACGATCAGCATCACTGCTTCAGAGCCCATAACACTTTTCTGACTCATTCATTAATGTTTTAAACAGATTTTGAGTCTTATTACCAGGACTCTTGGGTGAGGAATGCTGAAAGTGCCCAAGGGGGGGGTATGAGCTGTCTGCGGGCAAAGACTGGGCAGAGCCTGTAGACTGATTGCTGAGTCCATATGGCGAAAATGGCGTAAGGATTTGTCATTAATGCAACCCCCCTAAAACCTGCACAGGGGGGCTGTTAGTGCTGAAAGGTGTGCAGCCTGACTGTAAGGAATGAGGCAATAAGGGTCCACCGGTGAGGGAGCCACCTTACCAACATCAGGGCACTGCACAGGCGTACAGCATCATCCGTAGTGTGTAACTTACATTAGCAGTACACATACTTCACAACACACGTACCACACGCACAACAAATGTTCTGTTTTCATTTCGTCCCTTCAGGAGGCCATAAGAGCCCCAAGGGAACTGCAAGACACACCGGTGCTCCCTTTAAGATGCCGCCCCTCCTGTCGATGACCCTCCCCGGCCTGGACAACCCAAAAACTCAGCACCTGTATGAGTCAACCCCCCTGCACAGGTGCATGTGATCCAAGCATTACACAATGCACTCCTGAGTGCAAACAAAAACCCCTGACAAGGCCTGGTTGAGGGTGGCCTACTGAAGGCCTTCCCCTCTAGAGGAGACTGTGGAAGTCCCATCCACCAAAAGAAAATGCTTCTGTAAAGGCCATCTGGAACAGCCTCCCACTCCCCATGAGGGAATGTCCCACATAACAAACCTTCAAAACTCCTCTCAAACATTGGTCCAGACCAAACCAGTCCTGTAAACATTGATTTTAACCTTCTACTATTGTACTGTCATGTGATGTGCTTTTTATAGTAAAATAGCGATGTTTAACCTTTTTGTAATGTGGTCTTGTTAATGTGCTTTAAAGGTGATGACATTTCTGAACCAATGTCTCATTATCATCTGGTTCTACGCTGGCTAGAGACTGCAAATGTAAACTAGAAGGAGCAGCATTTCCAGAAGAAAATGAAGGTTTAGACACAGTATTGCTGAATGAAAGGGTCAAAATACAAAAATCATCAAAGTCGACCATAAATAAAGTGAAAACAGCACAATAACAACGATGTGATTGTGAAAAATCCCAGAGCCGGGTATCGACCAGCGAGCTTCTGCTCCAAGGATTCCCTATTTATTTCAATGGAAATCCTGGAATATCTGGAAAAGTTGAAGGATTTAAAGGACCAAAAGTCAGAACTGGAAAAAGCTGAAAGAGCTGAACATTTGAATAGTTGGATGGTTAAAATAGATGAAAAACTTTAGGAGGAGTTAAGGGACAAGAAATGATGGAAGATTCCAGAATAAAGAAAGAGAAACAGGAAAACAACTGGATGAAGGATTTGTAGCATTTAACCAAATAGTACTGTTGGTATAATCCAGAAATGTGCATGTATCAGTGCCAGAACATTTCTTTATTATTGTCCTTCCATCCGTCCGTCCAACCAACCATTTTGTTTTTTTACTCTCAAACTGCATTGAAAGCATTGAACAAATACCATCCAATGCAACTTCTAGAATTCCAACCAATAAAGGCGATGTTACGTAATCATGTGAAGGACACGACTAATAAGATCAGGATTCAAACGCCAAGCTGTGTGATTTTTACACTTTTCCTGAGTAAATCGGCTCGAAATTGGTTCCACCTTTTAACACTTCCATTCCAGTAGGTAGAGGTTTAAACCTCCACATCAGTGTCTGTCTGCCATTGTGACGGTGCTGCTCAGAAAAACCTTTCATGCTCCACAAACATTTCCAGAACACGGTCATTGTCTTTCAGTTTCAAAGACCGTTTCTATCTAATTGCTGGAGTTGCTTCTACAGTTCCATTTGTTTCATCACTGCTATTTCAAACTTTGTCATCTCTGTAACTGAGCAAAAAGTGAAAATCTATCACCGCCAATTGTTCTGCAATGATGATGATTCTGTTTCTCCATATCTGACCTGTTGGAACTCTGTTCATAACTCCTTTAGTTTTATGAGCTTAATCTGCATATTACACACTATCATGATTACTTTCTGGGGTTTCCCAGAATTCCACTTCTGACACCACTTGTGTCTGGCAAATTTCAACTATTCATCAACATGTACGATAAAAGTATTTTTTTTAATTATCAGTCATAACAGAATAGAATGTCATTTTATTTTCTCTCAGAGTTGAAATTCACCCAATATTGAAACTGGTCTGACTGGAATCCAGCGGAGATCAGACAGAAATACAAACATAGAGTTAAGGTTAACCTTTTTCAAAAGGACCACAGTACAGAGAGTTATTTCCAGCCGCGATGTGAAGAACAGGAGCTAAAAAAAACAATCTCAGAACAATCCAGGGGGTTTTGTTACCACATCGACTGTCCATCTATTACGATCAGCAGGTATGTAATGTGGCATATTGGGGAGTAAAAACAAAGAGGAGAAACCTTCTCTGTGTTCACACTGTATATACTTTAGGGGCATCTATCCCAGAGCTTTATGATGAGTGTTTATGAAGTATTTATGTGGACGAAGCTATCAATAAACTACTTCAACCAAAAAATCCTGACAAAATGAAAAGTTTGGGTCTCCCAAAAAACATTTCAGAAACATCAGTAGTCATAATGACTCAACAGCTGTGTTCTTATCTGCTTCTCCTGTTTTATGCCAACCTGCAGCCCTCCTCCCTCTGCTGGAAGCCTTCACTCACCTCCTCCACTGTCCTTCTCCTCTTCCTCGATGCTGTTTTTGATGCTGTCGTACTCCTCGTCGATGTTCTGGTTTCCTCGGATCTGGCTGAGCACGCGGCGGGCCTTCTGGGTCAGCCCACGCTGGATCAGCCAGCGAGGGCTCTCTGGCAGGAAGAGGAATCCCAGGAACTGAAGCACAGCGGGAATCACCGACAGGCCCAACATGTACCTGGAGGTGGAGGGAGGGAACACATGGAGAGGAACAGAAGCTGTTACCTTAAACGGCTCCCATGCAGTCATGTCGGGTTTGTGCGTCCCAGGGGGCTGTGGCAGCTACAGTTTGAATGTTTAATGTACAGCAGTGGAATTCCAAAGCCTTCTTAGGAAGTTCACATGGTTACAAACTAATGAACTAATCATCGATTCTCATTCATTTAGAAAATCCTGGTAAACATCAGTCCATGTTCTGAACCTGCTGAATCCCTTTTGGGGCCCCTGGGTTGCTGGGGCCTATCCCCACTATTCGTGAAGGAAGGTGGCGGTCACCAGTTCATCACAGGCCTTCTGATAAACAAGTAAATGAAAACATCTATAATAAATCAATAGATATCTATATATGTCTATATAGATATATATCTATATCTATATAGATATAGATATATGTAACATCTATGGTAAAAACCTTGGTGAGGGCTTGGATTTAAGGTCCCACTCCAATAATCTTTTATTCTATTTTCAAAGCCCCCCCAGTGGTCTATTAATGATGTTTATGTTGTTTTTAGTCAAAATCAAATTCTGAATCATTTTCTACAACATAGTTTCTGCAGAGCGGCATTCATTCATTAGAAGCTTCCTCCTGAGCTGTGGGCTGGACTTTCGGTGCAGAGTAAGCCTGCCCTCATTTCCCATCATGTGTTAGTTTATACACTCTCCTAGCTTACAGCCCCTCACAATCCAAGCTAACATTACCTGTATAACAAAAGTATCGCAGTGTAGTGTTTGGGCCAGATTCAGCTCAGACGAGGAAAACAAAGACGTTCATGGATCCATGTTTGTCTGCAGGAGGATGATCAGAATGGAGCAGAGCAGGGAGGCTGTGACCGGCCGATTGTGGTTTTTACATAACAACTACAAGGTGCTGACCAAAGTGCTGACCAAGGTGCTGACCAAGGTGCTGACCAAGGTGCTGACCATGGGGCTGACCATGGGGCTGACCAAGGTGCTGACCAAGGTGCTGACCAAGGTGCTGACCAAGGTGCTGACCATGGGGCTGACCAAGGTGCTGACCAAGGTGCTGACCAAGGTGCTGACCAAGGTGCTGACCAAGGTGCTGACCAAGGTGCTGACCATGGGGCTGACCAAGGTGCTGACCATGGGGCTGACCATGGGGCTGACCAAGGTGCTGACCAAGGTGCTGACCATGGGGCTGACCAAGGTGCTGACCATGGGGCTGACCATGGGGCTGACCAAGGTGCTGACCAAGGTGCTGACCATGGGGCTGACCAAGGTGCTGACCAAGGTGCTGACCAAGGTGCTGACCAAGGTGCTGACCAAGGTGCTGACCATGGGGCTGACCAAGGTGCTGACCAAGGTGCTGACCAAGGTGCTGACCATGGGGCTGACCAAGGTGCTGACCAAGGTGCTGACCAAGGTGCTGACCATGGGGCTGACCAAGGTGCTGACCATGGGGCTGACCATGGGGCTGACCAAGGTGCTGACCAAGGTGCTGACCATGGGGCTGACCAAGGTGCTGACCATGGGGCTGACCAAGGGGCTGACCATGGGGCTGACCATGGGGCTGACCAAGGTGCTGACCATGGCAATTTCTGAACGTCAAAGTAAAGAAATCCGATGAAGCGCAGGTTTAGGTCTTCTCTGTGCGGTTTATTCATAAGTCTTGGTGGTTGTAATGGGGTTCATTTGGGATACATCTGTAAAAACTAATTTAAAGAAAACTTTTCTCACTTATTTCCAGACAAATTCACGTGACCAGCTTTCCTCCACGAAAAATGTACTAAATGTATGTAGCAGCAGTGTGACACAGCCTTGAAAGGGTTGCAGTGTTGTGTAACAGCACATGTCAGAATTAATTGGAATTACGTTAATTGGGTCAAAATAATACAGTAATTTGATAAGCATTTGTTCTTTTCTGTCTGCCAGTCACAACTCCAGAAGTAAAAGGTGAACCCAGTCTAAGATAAAAACCCCTAAAGAGTTTGAAAATAACCAAAACCTGTTCATGTTGTTAATATGATGTTAAGGTCAATGTCTGCATTAGAGTCAGACCTGACAGGGATTTCTTGCTTCTTTGACCTTGAATGACCTTTGCATTCTTCATGCATCGGCCATAGAAAGAACTGCCAACCTGCTGCCTTTCACATGTTACTCAGCCCAGCTGTGGAAAAGTAAGGATTGGTTGGATTTCCAGCTGCTCTCAGATAAAAGTTTCTCACTGCAGTATAATTTTTAGGCATTATTCCTATGCGCACAATATCTGAGCCGAACAATCCCAGCAGCACGCTTATATTCTTTTATTCACTCCCACATAATCAGTTCAGTACGTCCTGCAAAAACGTTACTGATTTGAAGATTAGAAGCCACTGGAGCTAAGAATAACAGTAGATTGAAGCGAAATGAGAAAAAAGGCCTCTTCTTCTGCGGCACTACGTCAATCAGGGAACATTCATCCTCTAAACTTATAAGAGCTCCCACAAAGCCGTTATCATGTCTGAATCACACCAATCTAAAGCCCTTTGAGCTGCCATCTCCTGCCGTCAGAACAGCTGCTCAGACCAATCCTTTCAATTCTTAGAGCCTCAAACTCCAACACTGGAGGATGGAGGACGACAAGAGACGCAAACAAATGCAGGAACCCCCGGAGACGTGGATTCTGTCCTCCTTCAGGGTTATGCTCATAAGAGAAGCTTCTGAGACGTGTGACGTTCTAAAGCCGTGTCTGTTCTGATTCAGGCGCAGTAATGAGGCGGTCAACAGTTTTCACCTCACCTGTCAACAATGATTAGGCTGTGACTCATATGTGTGCACGTTTCAGAGAGGGAGCAGTGCTGGATGCTGCATGCCTGCTTGAGTGTGGGGTGAGTGAAACTCATATCTGCTGTCTGACCTCCATCCATCATGCTGCAGGTAGCTGAAGGCGCCGTCGATGAGGCTGGCGGTGAATTGTCCCCCGGTGATGAAGAGCGTGTTAACAGTCACCAGCTGGCCTCTGAGGTGGGGAGGGGAGGCCTCAGCGATGTACACCGGGACTGTCATGGTGACAATACCTGAACAGTGGGGAGGAGAAAATGCTAATGTTAGGCTAATCTTTACTTCTTTTCATTTCCCTCACTTCTAATTAAATTTGGGTAAACAGACACAAGAAACGAAGAATTATGCAACATTTTAAAGATAACCGAGGAAGTTCTGAAAGAGTTTCATGCAGCCAATCAAGAAACCGGCTCTGAACTGAGGAAACCTGGAAACAGAAAAACACAACAGGTGTCGCCGTCAATTTATCCAAACCTAATGTAAAAACACAAAAGATCACATTTAAAAAACAAAAAAGGAAAGAACATTAGACACAGATTCAGCGAATGCTGAACGGATTTAAGCCTTAACTTTTCAATCATTTTAGTGCCACAACAGTGTTTTCACATGAAACTCAATCAACATTCAATCATTTTGAAATATGAAATCATTTATGAAAATAAATAGAAAGCTACATAGACTATTAGCTTGTGTTTGCAATAGACAGAACAGTTCTGTGAAATTCTGCCTTTATTTTATTTGGTTTCCTAGAGTCTTATTTTACTCTCATCTTTTAAATGTCTTTTTTGGGGGTTCTTCGCCCCTCCTATTCAGTTTTTGGAATAGATTTTTTGTTCAATATTGTCTATTTTGCCTTGGCTTAACTTTGATGCTTCAATGAGAAAACTTCTAAATTCAATTTTCTTTAAAAGGTTGAGCATAAAAGAAAAAGTATCTGAAAAAATTCTACAGGAATTTATGAAATACTGCTGTTCTTTTTGTTTTAAAAAGCAACATTTTTCAAACGTTCTACTTGTTTGTTGAATTTTCACATTTGCTCGACATACAATAAATCTAAATTCCAAAAAAGAGAATTGACAACGTTAACCAATAAAGTGCCGATGCAAGAAGGCAGATTAAATATATGTGGGTCCAAAGTGGCATGTAGTGTAACCTTTGACTAAAAACTTTACAGGGCAAAGAAATGAAAGTAGTAACATGCTTTACTGATTAATTATGAATATATTTCTTTTTCAATTTTTAATTGTAATGGAATATTTTGACTAAATATTGTATGTAGTCTGTCAGGGAGTCTTCTGTTTTTCAGTGGGATGTTTGTGTCATTTTATCTAAAATACAACATCTAAGACACGACATGCAAGGCCAGTAATTTATGATCAAAGTAGAGATTTTAAACCTTGGAATGTATCTCCAAAAAACTAATAGTAGAGAGTTTTAATGAAAATTGTCCTTCAGAGGTCACAGTGGTCTTAAATGGATGGATCCTCTTTGTGGCGCAACAGGAACACACAAGTGTGCAAATAGTCCATTTCAGGAATGCACTGCTGTGATCTGGACACACACACACTGACTAAACACTGATAGATCCAGTCACACACACACAGTTGTGTACTCGTATAAACACACAACTGTGTGCCGATGCTCGTGACGCGTTTGAGGGCTGATGCTCTCTGCAGCGGGGAATAGCATAGGCTCTATTAATAGTCTGCTATCTGCACACACACACACCCCTCCACCTCTCCCTCTCCCTCCTGCCAACACCCTGCCCTAAACCGCCGCCATGACAACGCGGCCGCCCGTTGCTGTGGAGACTGCTTACCGGGAGACCGGTTCAGATCGCACGCCACATTCACTTAGATATGGCCCTTTTTAAATCTCATTCAGAAAACCTCTCCATAGCAGAATGAGTACATTACCATCGGTTTGAATGCCCGATCAGAGACAAGGCCTCAGAAGCCTCTGCACCCAACTGACTGTTTCATCAACGACGTACTTAAGGTGCAAACCTACCCCAAAGATGCGTTTGTTAGCGTCTCATGGAGGGAATCTGAGAGTCACATCGCTCCTGAAATGAAATCAAATGACTTTTGGCGCCTGTCTACACATAGAAAAGCCCTTCACAGGCGCTGGACAGAGAACGCCAAAAGACAAACCACAAGAAGATCCAACCAGATGTTCTGACTTATGAAAGTCCACCAAGAAAAGAGAAGTGAATGTTGTTGTTTTGTGGTTTTATTACTGTATAAGGGGAGTGAATTTAAGAACAATGTCTGTCACAACACGCATGATGTTCTCTGTTACGTGGATAAGAGCATTGGAACTTTAACAATTAGCTGATTTGATGATTTAACTGATGATGCAGTTAGAATCCCTGCAGTCAAAGCTGCAATCTGCATCTAAATATGTGCAGATAACATCAGCTTTTATTCTGTCTGGACACGACTGGAAACATGAATTCACAGGATCATTTACTCGGTTTCTCAGGACTGGGCTGCATTTCTGCATTCAAAATCTGCCTCCATTAGCTCACAAACCGTCCCAAAGCCACTCCTCTGCTCTGAGAACCGGTTCTCCACGGTTCTCCACGGTTCTTCTGAGTCCAGCAGCTCCTTCACGCAGAACGGCGGGACGGACTGCGGCCCGAAGCCTCCTCTGGAGCGCCACACCGTGACAAAGCCCCCTCCCCTGCCCGCAAACACAGAGCTATGCGTCCGACATGTTAGCTGGCGGTCCTGTTGGCGCTCCAAAGGCGCCTCTGGAGCGCCACACCGTCTATGCATGACGTAAACCAGAGCAGCAGTGACCCACGATCAGAATGAACAGTCTATATGCACCACGATCAGATCAACAGACTGATGGTGTTGAATGCTGCTGGAGCCTTTTCAGTTGCAGCTCCTAAACTCTGGAATGCTCTCCACTTTTCTGTTTGCTCTGCTCGATCCGTCAGTGATTTAAAACACTTTTGAAACTCATTTACAACACATCTCATTTACTTTTAACTCCAGCCTGTAGATCTAGTGGACCAGCTTGTTACTTTTGTACTTTTATTTTTAATTGTTTTAATGCTTTTATTACTGAATTTATTTTATTGTTACTGGACAGAGAATCCTTCTGGTGTCTGAATAATTCATATTCACAATAAACACATTAAATACATTACATTTCAGATGTGTGTAGCATAGAGTTCATTTTGACCGTCAGTAAAAATGTCTTAGTTTTCTATCTTCTTTTTTTAATCTAAAAACTAATAATTGACTATTTGCATGAAAAACTGATAATTGATGGAATATTAAAATATTTGCTGCTCCGGACACATAGTGTCCAAACACCCACTCTGCCAAATTAATTTTATCATCATTATTAGTTTTTATTACCTTCTGATGGATTTGAGTTTGGTTTAAGAGGCGAAAAAAATTAATATGAAATGAGGCAAAGAGCCACGGCACCCATATTGTCACGACACATTGGGTCCAGCTTCACTTATGGGTGCTTTTTCTGTATTTGACACATTCAAAAGGTGTTAGATTTTAGGGTGCGGGCACGTTAACACAAACCAGTTAAACATGCATGCTAGTGTAGTGTGTGTTTAAAAAAGGCAGCGGGAGCCAAACTGAGTTGGTTGTGATTTTTTAATTTTTTGTCATCAATCATCATCCAAACATCCAAAGTTCTCATCTTCTGTATCTGAAATGAACAGCTGGGCTACATTTCCATCAAACACGCCAACTTCCCTTTCCTCATTGTCGGAGTCCGTTTCGCTGCTGTGCGGTTCCTCCTTGATGATGCCGGCTTTTTCCGCACTTCTTTTTTTTTTCTTTTTTTAACTTGTCCTGTCCAACAGCTAGGCAAACAGATGAGAGCTGAGGGCCTCTTGTGTTGGACATATTTTACTTTAACAAGAGGGGTTATTAATCTTCAGATAAACCAAAGGTATGTCTGAATAAACCCCTTTTGTAATTGAGGCCAAACTTTATTAATTTCAATCATGTTTGAAAATCTTTGGTGTTGGACCGGACGGAAAAGGAAAGAAGGGAAGAAAAGAGAGGTATGTTAGAGAGGGGGGGGTGATAGTGAGAGGGGGGGGTAAGACCATGAAGCAGCATAAAGCAGACAGGTTTACTGGTTGTTTATCATTACGGTACGGTTCAAATGTAGTACAAAAAGGGCGGGGCCTGTTCACACACACTCAAATATTATCAACACACCTGCTAGCTGCAAAAAATGTCCACATGTCAACATGCACACAAAACAGATAGTGTTCACACACGCACACTTATGCCTTTAAACCAACTAGTGTGAAATCTTTCATTCATTCAATCATGCAAACTATTAGTGCAAAGGTGAGCTAACACCTGTGCTCAGGTGAGTGTTTATGTTCTTCTAAAATGGATGGTGGAATGTGAAAAGAAGGAGGAGGAGCGCCCAGCCACCCCCACACCCAGACCCCCGCCGCAGCAGCAGCGGCAGCCGGAATTCCCCCAACGCCACACGGGAACAGGCAGGGAACAACCGCCGCCCGGGCGACCAAGACCGCCACCCAGGCCAGGGCCAGCAGGACCGCCGCGAGGCCCCCAGAGCCAGAGAGCAGGGAGGCGCAGAGGGAAAGAGAGCGCCGCCCCAGCCCAGGAGGGGGGAACCCCGGGGAAAAAAGGGCGGCCCACAAGGGGTGTTATAAATATGGCCCGACCAGGCTCGGCCATGTTGGAAGTTTGGCGGGGCCCAGCGCCCAGGGGCAAGGACCAGGACCCACCCCCCAGGGACACGAACACCCCCGGCTCAGGTGTAATATGAACCCCCCCACCGTGCGGAGAGAGCACCGCCATCGCCAAGGGGCCCGCACCCCCCACCAGGGAAGGGGTAGGGGACAGATGGACCCAGGTCCCACCTTCCTTGTAAAATGTGTGTGCGTGTATGGGTGTTTGAAAGGGTGTTTGTGTGCATGTGTGTGTGTTTATGTTTGAATATATATATTGAAGGGGGAAGGGTGTGTGTACTAAGGGGGGTGCAGTTAAAATTGGCGAGTAGGGCACTAAGGGGACATCTCCTGATTGCTCACAGTGATGTCCCCTCACCCTCCCCACCAAGGGGCCCTAAATGTCTAAGGTGCGGTTAAAATTGGCGGGTAGGGTGCCAGGAGGACATCTGCTGCTTGCTTGCAGTGATGTCCAAGCACCCCCCCTACCAAGGACCCTACATGTCTAAGGTGCAAATAAAACCAAAAGAGGGGGGGCCCACTCCATATGGCAACCACAGGAGGGGGGCCACTGCCAAGTAGCTCCCCCCCAAGGCGCATCGCAGGCTAGACCCCCCACCCCCTCACCCTAATATGATGTTATATGAGGAAGGGGGTAAGTTGGGGACAGCTGGTAGACTGTCCCCCGGTGGTCAAACAGCCGTCCCCCAGCCCCCCCCCAGCAAAGGGGCCAGGGCCACCCAGCCCAGGGGCCCCGCCCCCGGAGGCGCCGACACCCCAGGCCCGGCACCACCCACCCCACACAGAGAGAGAGGAGCCAGAAAGCGTTGCCCCCCCCCGGAGCAAGCCCAGGCCCCCACCCCCAGACGCCGGCCCTAGAGGAGCTCTGGTCAGGCCTCGACGGGACCGAGGAGGCCAACCAGCCGAGGCAACCACTGATTGCCTCAGCGGAGACCCCGACCCGCTAGCCCCCCCGACCCGTACCAATAATGGGCCCCCCCTCCCCCCCGAACGCCCCCCCACAGGACAGGGCCGACAAGCCCCCCACCCCACCCCACCCCAGACCCCGCAGCTGAAGCGGGTGACGCCCAGAGCGACCGGGGGCCCCGAGAGGGTTGTCCCGTACCGTCCCAGAGCCCGGGAAGGGCCGATCCCAGCCCCAGGTGCAGATGGGCAGCCCATCCGGCGCCGCTGGGCACCCCCCCCGAGCAGGGCCCCCCGCCAACCCCCCCCAGCACAGGCAAAGGGACCACCCCCCAAAGCCAAGCCAGACCACCACCCCACCCCCCCACCACGCACCCCCACACCCAAGCCCAGAGGACCACGCAGCGCCCCAGCCCGCCCCACCCAGGCACCGGACCAGACCCCCCGACCAACGGAGCCCCCCACCGCCCCCGCCAGGCACCGGAAGCCCCGACCCCCACCCCAAACCACGGCAGAAGGGCAAGGGGCAGCGACGACCAAGCCCCCCACCCCCTAAGTCATGGAGTCAACCACAGGAGACCAGAGAGACTGAATTCTTTCAAAGTTACTTGAGCTTTGGGCTGACATTTTTTCCAAGCTGATATGATCAAACAGCAGATTTCTGTGTTGACTTATGTTTATATTTTTCTTGTTTTTCCAATTTATTAAAATAGTTTTTTTGGCAATACAAAGAGTTATGAAAATGATAGAGCCTAATCCTCCTTCTACATCGATGGCACTCATGTCACCAAGCACACAAAGTGACGGTGAGGCAGTGATTGAAACCTTAAGCCAGACTGATAAATCGGCACATACCTGCTGCCAGAGAGCCTGGACAGGCGTGCAGAACCACAGTGCGTGCATGTAATTATCGGGTAGATTATTATCACAGTGCTCGCAAATGTCTGAGTTACTGAGACCCATCTTGAACATCATCTGTCCAGTGTAGTAAATTCTGTGAAGAGTTTTGAGATGGATTAGCTGCAGATTTTTCCGCACTTCGACAGCAGTGCAAGCAGACATGTCAGCCCAAGTTTCTACCATCCATTCACAAACTGTGGCGTCACTCGCCCGGCGCTGCCTCACAGTAAAAGGAGCGGAAGATGGACAACTTTTTCATTGTAATCCGCTAAAAGTTGCTGCGCGACTGTAGTTCTCGCCTGGATGGAAAGATGACCCCGTTTCATAAAACGAAAGCACCAAGACCTCCTTGAAAGTGTTCAGTTTTCATTTCCTCAGCAAGCGTTGCTGCCTTCAGTCAAGTCGGTCTTCGGCCACCTCGCTTTATTTCCGTGGAAACTCCACTGGGAATTCTCTGCAGCTGCTCTATTCCCGTGTTCCTCTGCATAGCTGATGGCTTGCAGTTTAAACTGTGCTTCATAATCGTGTCTATTTACTCTTAATGTTTGAAAGCAAAGAGTTGACATAATCCACCTTTATATTTTTGATCAGAAAACCTGGCTATTATATTCAAGAAAGTATGGTTTCATGTGTATTCTGTCCATCTACTGTTGAATATAGCCGTTTAAAAAAGAACTGAAAAGGGATTGCCTGCAGATTTTTAAGGTCTTAAGAAAAACATCTCCTGCTTTTCTGCCATATTGTGCTTTTCATGAAATCTTCCCTTCCTCCCACATCTCCCCTCTTTTTCAGCAGTTTATCAATAGTATTTTAGTCATGAGTCATGCAGTGACTCCATGAACAGACGGCCTGCTGTTGCAGGCGGCCATATGCCTGCTGCTGAGTTACTACAGCGGATCTTGATGCATTTAGCGAGGAATGGATCATCTCCATCTCACATCGTGCTGCAGTTGATGACAGGAAAATATGTTTCAGCCCATTATGGCTAATAGACTGATGCATTTCTGTGCAGTAAACAAGTTAAACGTTGGACACATTTGTCTTGAACTTGCTGATCGACTTAAGCTGAAGTGAGTCCAGCCTTAAGTTTTTCTACAATGCTGATTAAAAAATTAAAGCAAAGAAACATTTTGGTTCATCTGAGCTGATTCATGACTCAAAAGCATGTAGAGTCAACTTTACCAAAAAAAACGTTGAAGTATGATGTCCTTGAAGTATGGCGTCTTTATGGTGTTTTAAGGGACAACATATACACTGACCAAAAATATAAATGCAACACTTTTGTTATTGCTCCCATTTTTTATGGTATGAACTCAAAGATGTGAAACATTTTCCACATACACAAAATAACCAGTTCTCTGAAATGTTGTTCACAAATCTGTCTAAATCTGTGATAGTGAGCACTTCTCCTTTGCCAAGACAATCCATCCCACCTCACAGGTGTGCCATATCAAGATGCTGATTAGACAGCAGGATTATTGCACAGGTGTGCCTTAGACTGGCCACAAGAAAAGTTCAGTTTTTAAAATTTAATAGAGATATGAATCATAACATAAATGCACTATAGCTCTGAAGATACTTAAGCTTCTGTCACCAAACCTCCTGATCTTATTGTCCTACTGCAACAAAGATTATGTCATAATTCACGTTGTTTATTGTTATGAATTTTTCATATTTAAATATTGATCAGATTTGGTCAAAAATGCTCAATGGCTTTGAAGATGCTGCAGTTACTGACACAAAACCTCCTGTACTGACTAATCATGACCTTATTTTCCTACTACAATAAAGATTATGTAAAAAAAATTCTAGCATCTTCAGAGCTATTGAGGATTTTTGACCAAATCGGATCCATTTGTAAAAATGAAAAATTCCTAAAAATAAACAAAGTGAACTATTGACATATTCTTTATTTTAGTATGACAATAAGGTCATTATTAGTCCATACAGAAGGTTTGGTGACAGTAGCTTCAGTATCTTCATAACTACTGATAACTACTGATAATGCAACAAGATTTTATGATTTTTTTTGTGAGATTATTATAGTTCACAGAGGTTGCACTTTGTTGACGGTCCCTTGGCAGCCGACTGCTGCATGTCTGCATTCATAGCTTTAAGAGAACAATTCTGATAAAAAGGCAATAAAAACTATGTTTTTTCTTTAGAAATGCTTTTGTGGTTCACTCTCTGTGTAAATACAAAAGGATTGAGATACTTGCTGACACATTTGAACGTTTATCAGAACAGTTATTGAAGCAGGAAGTCCAATCTGTGGAGATCTTTCTAAACTTATCGAACAGCTGCCAGAGAATTTAAAATGATGAATCCATGGTTCACAAGTGAGGACGCTGGAAAACTAACTCAGACAAGACAAGAAGACGCAGCAGCAGCTGAGTTTCTGCGGAAAAGGAAAGAAAGGCCTGTGCAGGAAGATCGACTCCAGGCTGAGCGCTGCAACTTCCAGCAGATGACCGTGAAAAGCTGTCCCCCCCCCCTTATCGGGACGCAGCGCCGGCGAGTTACGCCACACTTCTGGACTGCAGGACTTAAACTTGGCCTGAGGTTTCTGCTTTCACTGTTCTTTGGAGCTGCATAGCAAAGAGACGGAGTCTGATCATGAGGAAAGGGAAGCCGGCGTGTTTGATAGAAATGTAGCCCAGCTGTCTCAGATGCAGAAATAACATGGCTTTAACTGTGTGTGTGTGTGTGTGTGTGTGTCTGGCAGGTCAGTGTGTGGTGTGGCTCTTTGACTGTCACAGTTAGAGATGTGGGCTCTTTGTGTCAAACTTGTTCGCCCCCCCCCCTCCCCTTTAGAGGCGGATGTAACGTGGATTAAAACCTTAACCAACGACCCTAATCCAAGGTCAGAAAGTGCAGCGGGTTTTTTTGTGCTGTAAGTTTTTCTCATTTGAAATTCACTGCATTTGTTACCGTTTTAATGCTTTTAATCCACGTTACAGCCACTGTTCGATTTCTATTAAAGCCCCAAAATGAGAGTCCTGCCCCGCTGCTTGACATGCAAATTTTAGCCAATCAGATCAACCAGAAAGGTTCCTGCCCCACAAGTGACAAAAACGCCCCCTTAACACTGAGCGTAAATCCAGGTGAGAACGCAAAAAGGATCTGACCGAGCGAGATCACTGCTCATTTGGGATTGCAGTCGTGCAATTGTGAAATACGGGTCGCTTAGTTAGAATTGCGCCAGCGCGGTTGTAAGGTTCACTCAATCAGTTCCTAAATACGCCGCTCAGTTGCCTTTACATCCCTTCAATTTTTGGCAGACATGTAATCCCATATTGTTCCTAATCAAATAGTCTTGAGGTTTGAAGCAAAACACTTTGGTCTTGTCTGCTTGACACACACTTTTATTGTTTTGTTCAGATGCAGTTTGATAAAAATGGACACAAGGTGTTTCCCCTGGGATCCCTCCTCCACATCCTACCTGTTTTATCTCTATCTAATGTCTTGGACTTTTCCATTCAAGTTCAGGGAGGCCTGTGGTGTGTGGGACGTAGATGTGGAGTGTATTATGCGTTTTTCTGAACATGGCGTGGCCCAAGGTTGAGATGAATCTACTGTGATATTCACTCCCAAGAGGACCAGCGATGACTAACCCCACTGCAGTTTGCTTTTCGGTTCTGTACAGCAGCTTCTTTACTCTGTTAGGCACATTCCCTAACAGTCCTTGTGGACACTGCTACGGCTTTGTGAAAGATCCCGCATGGTTTCTTTTTTTTTTTTTTACTATGTTCTACCATGGTCAGGTTCTCCAATAAAATAGACAATGTTGAAAAAATACAAGGCACTTTAATTTCCATGAATTTCCAATTACATCCCCTGTAAACAGATTCTCCCCAGATTTATAAATGTATTAAAATGGAAAAATGTAGAACGTATCCCTTTACATGGGACAAAAGTTCCCATTCTTTTAGGAAATGGGTAAAGGTCAGAGGTCGGAAACCTGCAGCTCCGGAGCCGCATGTGGCTGTGTGGTTTTTGTAGAATAACTATCATGTTCTAAGATTGTCGTGGTGCCTGTAACACCGTCGGGATGTGCGAGCGGGGAGGAGGAAGAGAGCAGCGTGAACGCGGAGGGGGCGTGTCTACAGCTGTGATCGCTGACCAGAGTCTGTTACGGGACGGTCGTCTGTTCAACAGCTGAACCAGGCCAGAACCAGGCCAGCTGCTCGTCCCTGGAGCGGATCAGAACCAGGCGAGCTGCTCGTCCCTGGAGCGGATCAGAACCAGGCGAGCTGCTCGTCCCTGGAGCGGATCAGAACCAGGCGAGCTGCTCATGGTGCGGCTCCTCTGTGCTGACGACTACAGTCGGCGAGCAGTAAACAAGAAAGTTCATAAAAATGATTTTAAAAAACAAAGCGATAAACAAACGGGCTGAGTTTTTAAGTTAACAAAATCTAAATGTAGACACTTTCTAAGTAAGGTTCTATCAACCTGCGTCACTGCCACGACTCCAGCCGGCGTGTAATCCCAACAATGTTCCAACCCAGATAGGACAACGATGGAGAATTTAGAGAAAATGGAAGTTCCTGTAGAAAACAGCATGTTGAATGACACCTGGGCAGATCTGTCTGCTTTGGTGATGGTAACTCCTGATGTACCACAGCTGCCCTGGGGCAGACTGACAGAGGCGTGGCTAACAGTTGGCGCCTAAACGGCACCTCTGACCATCACCGGGACATTCATACACATTCATACGCCAGGGACCACACTAGCCTGGGGGAACGGGGATCGGACCGCCGACCCTTCGATCATTGGACAACCTGCTCAACCACCTAGGTCAATGCTGCCCAAAAATATATTTATTTTATATATTATATTTAGCAAATGCCAGTTTTACAACGATCGTGTCGTTTTATTTTGCTTTATTTATCCGTCACACATTAAAAGTTGAAGTTAGCGTCCGGTTGTTAGCATCCACGCTGACGTTACAGGGGAAATCTTCATCACAAAGTCTAAGTTTAAACCACAAAATACTTTTGTGAACCCCATTTGCTAAAAGAGCATTCAAAAATCCAAGTTCAGGGCGTTCTTAAACGTGCCACACATGCCCAGTATGCATGTGGCCTAGAGCAAACACTAAGTTAATAAACAGGAACATGGAAAACTCGAAAATTATTCTGTTTCCAAGATGAAGTCTGACATGACCTTCTAAAACGGTGGAGAGCAGAGAAAAGTAACTAATGATAATGGTCTATGGTTGCTGATAAATGTTTTAACTCACGTTCTCGTATTGTTTCATTGTTTTGCTAACACATATTTGGTGCGTTCTGCATTTTCTGGTTTAAGTCAGTATAAAAACTGCTGTTTATCTGTTCTAGCAGGTCAGGTAGTCTGATTTTTTCAACCATCTGTCAGGTAGGGGAGGGCTGGTGAGCAGGAAGAACCCAAAACGCAGAGACTGGAGGCTCACGGTTCCAAGGCAAGGGGTTTATTCTAATAACAAAAAGTGCTGCTGAGCAGGGAAACCCAAACTAAACTCACCGTGGTAAAACATGAACACAAGGCAGGAGGGAGTCAGGGAAGAGACGTTAGAGACATTAATGGACCAGCACAAGAGGAAGGCAGAGACAAGACTTAAATACTGACAGGACCGACGAGACACAGGTGAACATGATCAGGAGAGATTGGGACTAGGGAAGTAAAACTCGAAACCAAGACATAACAGAAAACCTTTCAAAATAAAACAGGAAACAGAACTCAAACATGACAGAAACCAAACAGAAGACAAAAAATCAATACCAAATACCAAACCATGACAGGTGCAGCATCCACATCCAAGATGTTCCTGACATCACTGCAGATGGAATCAAAGGTCAAACCTAATTTAATAGCTTGTTAAATAATTGAAAAATAAAAACAGTGTCTGCATAACCCCTTTTTTTTCTTCATAAACAGCTGCTGAAGTGTACGGAGCCCCAAACTGTTCATAATTACATAAACAAATATGACCTCATGTAAATACACAATCAAACTATAAATCTCTCATAAATATATAAAAAGATCATGAAATTGGGAAAAACCTGCACACAGATTTTAAATGAGCCACTATATTATTAGTATTCTGCTATAGTTATTTTATTAGCTTTATCAGTAATTATTGTATAAAATAATTCTTGTTTTTTTAGCTGCAAAAGAAACTGCTGTCACCACATCTTCTGCTGAAAGGGAAAATGTTGATGCTGCTGCTGGTCAGTTCAACTCTACTCAATATGGAATCTAACTTATTGTTTCATTATTACTTGAAAGAAAGTCATACATGTGCGCACACACACACACACACACACACACACACACACACACACACACACACACACACACACACACACACACACACACACACACACACACACACACACACACACACACACACACACACACACACACACACACACACACAGAAGGCTCTTCTTTCCAACATTCTGCTTCCAGCATCACAGTAACTGTTATGTAGATTTGATTGGACTGTTTGACTTTTCACTGTTTGCTTTTGTTGAAGTTCTGTCTCTCATGTTCCAGAGGCTCCAAGAGAGGCGTGAATGGAAGAGGAGCCCACTGGATCCACAATTCCACCAACCTCAAATCCAATTGGTCCAGCTGGAAAGCAAACCACAATCTCTGATCCAGTAAGAATGGGTTTGGTGCAAAGAGATCCTTTTCAGACTGATGAAGACTCTGACGTTCCAAAATCCCCTCATTGAGCTGTTGTGTTCTTTATTTTGGACTGTTTTATTGTTATTTGATTTACTATTAAGTTGCTGTTTTTAATAAGTTCGAGTTTTGTGAATGTCATTTGTTGAGTCCCCAATGTTACATTAATAAATTCTATCTATCTATCTATCTGTCCGTCCGTCCGTCCATCCATCTATATATACATTTGTCATTCATATTTTTTTCTTTGCACTTTTAAAATTGGTTTGGCACCACTAAATGTGCATCCAACATGCAGGCAATATACTGTATTCAATTTTTCAGCAGCAACAATAATACATTCACAAAATGTATTAATAGGGAGATCTCATGTATGTAACAACAACAGTTGCTTTTTGTTGGTGCTGCTGATCATTTAGAGGGCCCACAAATTAAATTTCGTTTAGGCCCCCCTGAAGACCAGAGCCGGCCTGATCTCTGCAGGTCTTTCACAAAGAAACCATCTAAAGTCATGTCTGGTCAGGTTTGGCCTCAGAGACGCACAGAGTGTCTGTTTCTTTGACGGCATCACAGAGCTGACTCCATCGATCTGAGAGGTGATGGAGGAACCTTTTTATCACCGCTGTCGACTCACGAGACGACCTCTAATGTTTGGGTACACATGAGCGGAGAGAAGGAACCTCAACGTACATTAGCTGTTATTGGCTTTCAAAGCTGCTGAGCGGTGATTCCATTTGGTGGCAAAAGCAGGAGGGGTGGGGGCTCCTTAATGAAATTCAGGCAAGCCTGCCAGATTTCACTCAGCAAGACTGTCAGCAAAAAAGGCCCAAGAAAAACAGCCTATTTTTTTGCTCAAATGATTTCACAATTGTTTTTTAAAAACGTAATAAGCTGAAATCTATTTTGCGATGGAAAAACATTTTAAAGCAATAATGAACAAACCAACAAGGTCCTCTTTAAATCTGCACTTGGCTTCCGCTCAGCTAAGTGGAAAATTGTGACTTAATTGTACAAAGCGACCAATTACCGTATTTTCCGGACTATAAGTCGCACCGGAGTATAAGTCGCACCAGCCCAAAAATGCATTATAAAGTAGAAAAAAACACAGATAAGTCGCACTGGACTATAAGTCGCATTTTGACGGGAAATTTACTTGACAAAATCTGAGACCAAGAACTAATAAGTTCCACAACCTTATATGACACAATCATAGCAGATTGTTTATCTCATAATTTCACAGTAATTCTTTCTCATATTTATTTATTCCTTTCATGAAGCATCATTGGCCAACTAACACTCTGTTTTCATCCTGTATTTGTAGAAACAGTTGTCATTTTTATTGCATTTCTGAATCTATGAAATCATTGGAAAATAGAATATTATGTTGTTAGCCTTCAAGATCTTATTGTAAAAAAAGGTTTGCTGATTCTCTGAGTCACTGAACATACTCTTAACACTTAACATACCTCATACATCAAATTGACCCAGGAACATCATCTCTGTTCCTCACAAATGAACATAACAGGAGGGTTAACAATGTATTTATGTCAATTTATTTCTAATATAAGTCGCTGCGGAGTATAAGTCGCACCCCTTGCCAAACTATGAAAAAAAGGGCGACTTATAGTCCGGAAAATACGGTAATTAGAAAGCTCTCAGGTAATGCAATGCTAGTGCGGGGTAATTATCAGCACTGGTTTTATTTGGACTCCTGTTTGGAGGCACACAACAATTCTGCATTTGCTACAACACAATTATTTGTTCAGACGTTGTGCACATGCCGCCAGGGTGACTGTGTGCTTCTGTTCAGAGACTTTTAGGCCGTATGGAGATTGGATGGTGACTGCTGCCAGAGCTACAAATCCAATAGTTTATGGATCTTTTTTTAGCTGCTTAAATCCTCCTAATTAAGTTTGGAGGGAAAGAAACTAAAAATACCAGCAGAGAGACGGCAATAAGTTTGTCCCTCAACAGTTTTTCTAATCACTGCAGCTTAAAGTCCCACTCTGGTCATCTTTTGGTCTGTTGTAAAAGCGTTCCCAGTGGCCTTTTGATGATGATGATGATGATGATGATGATGATGATGGCGTTTTTAGCCAAAATTAAAAGAAACTGGAGTTTTTTTTTAGTGTCTGCAGAGCGGCAGGAGTTCAACAGAAATGCCCTTCTGAGTTGCGGGCGGGACCGTTGGGGGAGAGTAAACCGCTTCCGCCATCCATCTGTTTCCCACTAGCTTACAGCCCCTCACACCCCCAACCTAACATTACTGGTGCAAATAAATCAATGTTGGAGCCACCCAGCTGTACAGTTTTGAGGAAGATCCCAGCTCAGACGAGAAAACAAAGACGTACGTGGATCTAGTCTTTTACTAACGGAGGCATGGAATGGAGCAGAGCAGGGAGCTTATGGCCCTCCGATTGTAGCTTCTATGTCACAACTACAAGCTTTTTCCAACAGCATTTCTTCATTTGATCCTGATTTTCAATTTTGGTAAAGAAATACTCAGAAAAGCAATTTTATGCTTAATTCTTTGTATATATGTCCTCCATTATTAGAACATGTTAAAACACCCAAAACACCTTTCTCATCGGACTGGGCTTCTGACAGCTACTGTTATAATGCGTTACATTTAGGGAAAACTGCAATTCCAACTAAATATTTGTACATCTTTAAAGAGAGTGCAACAGTGTAACCCTTGTGCTATCCTAGGCATTTTAACGTTGGGAGGTGGGTCATCCAGACCCACTAGACAGTGCTCTGAACCTTTTTTCTTCAATGATTTGTGATCTTCACTGGTGTCCATGGATTACATGAAATCTTTCCACCTTTATCCACCTTTGTCATGGTAGGGAGAACACGTCAATGGAAGGGGGGGGGGGGGGTCATAGGATAACACAAGGGGTAAATTATATTAAGAAAACATTTTACGAATGTCACAGTGAATTAAAGTCACTCCAAATATATGCTGCTGAAAACACGAGTTTTATTACCTGTAACCCGATGTTAACATCATTGGGTAACGTCAATCAATTTAAACTGGGAACATGGGCAGGATTCAAGTATAGTTTTTGTCAGATTACTGCATTTTTATTATCATTTTACTACTTAAAGAACATGTTTTGCTTTTATCCCTGCAGGTCTCGCAGAGCATGAGTTAGTGTTCAAACTTTTATTACTCATATTATTTGCTGATGACACAAATACATTCTATTTTACAGACAATCCCAAGAATTTTGGAATGTGTGTTCTAACAATATGGTAGAAACCAAAGAGCCAACTTCAGTGGCCCAGTGGTGGAGTGTCCACCCAGAGACTGGGCGATCGTGGGCTATAATGTCACATGTGAGTCCGACCAAAGACTCTTGAAATGGGATCTGGCCTTCCGTCTCGACTCTCAAGACCTGATGGGGGTCTAGGACTGCTCCTGCAGGGGTTAGGTCAAATGCAGAGAACTCATTTCCCAAACCCAGGTGTTTGAGTACTAACTGGGTGTTACATGACTAAAAAGCCAGCTTTAAATCACTTTTGTTGTATAATTACCTTTCAAATGTTTTACAATCTATTATTATTATTTTTTCATCAGGCAGTCTGTGTTTGCACCTCGTGTCAAAAGGATCAAGAATAAAATGTGTAATAGTTTTATAAAATCATGGTAAATACCTCAAATAGAGCATTTTTAGCAATTTATGCCTAACATTGATCATTTTTTAAAACAACTCAGTCCTGCTTAGGAAGTAAAATAAAAGCCTAAAATCTGTAAACTTGGGTTTCCTAAATATAAAATCCATCAGTAAAACTCGGTTCTGCTTGATAGAAGCAATGAAAACACAATTGTTCAGAACTGTCCTCTGGGAACAAGCGGTGGTAAAATCCCACAACACGCAGCGTTCTCAGGCGAAGGTCAAATGGACAAAAGTCGTTCCAGAGACGACACGAACCAACTATTGTGCAGAAAAAGAGGACGGGCCGACTCCAATGATGACGCGTGGCCTTTCCTGGTCTGACAAACGGCTCTGATGACCTTTAACAGAGTTCAGCTTCCAAATGTGAAGCAACCACCATCCCGGGACTTGACATACATGTCTATGTTTGGTGACGGGTGCAGGCTGGAGCTGGAAGCCGTGGAAAAACGCTGCCCTATTAGCGCCTTGGGCGGCTAAACGCGGGCGAGAATGCGCCTTGCTAACTACGAGGCCGTGACTCGCTTATTGAAGATCCCTGTGTGGGCATAATTCAATGTCTTATCTGTTCTAATTATGTATTACTACAAGAATCAAATAAATACACACGACAAAGCTTTCTCCTCACAAAGATGTGTGTACTCTTACTGAGCAGTTTTTCTTATTAGTACATAGATTGTAGTATTTTTGACTGAAGATATATTAGAAATTGTCAACTTTGAAGTTGAATAAAACAACTTTGTTGCAGAATTCCAGGCCAGGACTAGTATTGTTCTACACGTCCTGCACTCTCAAAGCATTTTAGAACAGAAATACTGTTCAGGTTGTCAAGTTAAAGTGACCCTGGAGCACATTTATCCACACAAATATAAAGCTCAGCTCAGCACCCCTGATCTAAATGATGGTGATATTATTTTAGACATCTAGTTTCAAATGTCAGGCTAAATGGTGGTTAAATGATTAAAACAAATAAATGAATATCGTGTTTTTGTTTTTGTTCTTAGAGAAACATTAACATTTGAGGGGACAGATAACTGAAGCATAATTTGAATGAACCTGACTTTGATTTAAGATGGATTCTCTTTGGGAAATGTTTTTTCGTGTTCAGAGACTTCCTGTCTTATATTGTCAAAAATGTTTTCTGTAACTTCTCTAGTCTTTAAAGTCCCACTTTGAGCATTTATTGTAAAATCTAATAGTTTATGGATCTTTTTTTAGCTGCTTAAATCCTCCTTATTAAGTTTGGAGGGAAAGAAACTGAAAATACCAGGAGAGAAACGACAGTAAGTTTGTCCCTCAACAGTTTTTCTAATCACTGCAGCTTAAAGTCCCACTCTGGTCATCTTTAGATCTGTTGTAAAAGCGTTCCTCGCTGCCTTTTGATGATGATGATGATGATGATGATGCTGTTTTTAGCGAGAATCTACAAACTGGTGTTGTTGTTGTGGTTATGGGCGGGACTGTTGGTGCTGAGCAACCCCGCCCCCATTTCCATCTAGTGTATTTACGTAAAGAACAGCTCTTCTGAAATCAGCTCCTGCCTGATTCTTTGTGATTTGATAGAAATACTCAGACATGTGACTTTAAACTTAGTTTTCTTAATGTTTGTCCTCCACCCTTAGAAAAAAACAACAAGAAGACAATTTTCATCGGTGTGGGTCTCAACGATGCAACATTGATAATTGAACACAATTAATCCCAAAACACAAAAACATTAATTTTAAAGCAGCTCTAATGAAATAGCATTGACATCCATAAACTCTGAATATTTGTTTAGTGCTGGAAAGTACCGTTTAGGAATTTCAATGAATGTTTATTTTCCTTTTAGATGAGTCGCGCTTACTCTTTAGAAGCTCTCCGTCTCGGGGGAGTTGTGCAAAATCAGCCCTCAGAGCTATCGTCCTTCTTTTACTGTTCCTCAAAGCTGAACCATCAATTCTCTTTAATTCAGACAAAGTGAAAACCATTTGGCTTCAGACCCCAAACCGGAACTGTAAACGACTCAACGCAGTGAGAACAACGTTTCCTGTACAGTAGTTCCTGTGATTTCATTTGAATTGATTACAGTTGTTGTAGTATTTAAGTTCAAGCCAATATGGATTTCCCAGTAAGACCTCAATAGCATTAATGGAACTGACTGGAGAAAAGTCTAATGCAGTAGACTAAAAGACATGACCTGTTTCTTCAGATCTTCTAAAGCACTTGATGGACCATAAACTATTGTTGGACACATTTTACAAATATGGCATTATAGGAGTAGCACCTTTATGGATCGTCAGTTATTTAAAAGATAGAAAACTGTTTGTATACATTTATGATGTAAAATCATATATATATGGAATATCAGTTTTGGAGTTCCGCATGGATCTGTCCTCGGACCAAAGCTCTTTCTCATTTATGTGAATGTTATTGTTCTGTTTCCTAAGGAGCTAAAATGTATTTTATTTGCTGATGATCTAAGCTTATTTAACTCAGGAGAGAACAGTTTCTAGGATGAATTTAGCTTAATACAAAACTGGTTTGACATGAATAGATCTCCAGTTAAAGCTAAATCTCAGATTTTTGGTAATAACAGAAAATGCTGCGTTATAGATTTGTGGAGAAAACAAATATGATCAAGTTTTAGGTGTTATGAATGATGAGAATTTGACATGGAGGTCACATGTAGAGTATGTCAAAGTCAAAATAGTAAAACTACAGATGTTTTAAAAGGACCTTTAAACCAAAATGCATTGTGACTTTTCTATATTTCACTGATTGTCTCTTATTTGACCTTTTGTATTCAAGTATGAAGGAAGTCCCTGTAAAACATCAACAATCCAGTTTGTCTCTGGCAAAAAACAGCAGTGATGATTATAAATGGGGCTTGATAAAGGGCTTCTATGATTATATAGTTTTAATGAACCTTATTATTCTGAACCAGAGGGGGAGCCGGTGCGGCTCGTGCTGGCTTACGGCGCCTTCCGTCCGTGAAACCAGGGTTCGACTCTGGGCTGCTCCCTGTTCCCTTCTCTAGTTCTGTGCCAGTCCCAAGCCCGGTTGCTTTGAGAGGGTTGCGTCAGGAAGGGCATCCAGCTTAAAACATTGCCAAGTTTACCATGCGACTCGTTTGCTGTGGCGACCCCTGATGGGAAAAGCCGAAAGAACAACAACAACATTATTCTGAACCAGAAATTCTTACCAACCAACCTTCAAAACAAATGTACGTAGAGACAAAGTCATATTTTTAAAATAAGACTCAGAACAGAAATGCAAAGGTGTTTGTCTGTGGAACAGTGAAATCAACAAATCTGAATCTATCTAAATATTTTTCTGGAATCAACTCATTTTTTATCTTATCGTCACAATATTTTATGGTCCAAAGCAATAAAAGATCAGGCTAAGAATATAGTAGCTGAAAACCAGTAAATAATTATAATCAGTAAATAATCTGCTAAAATCAGTGAGTAATCAGTTATATTTGTGAATAGTTACTGGTAATCAGTAAATAACCTGATAGTAAGGAGTTGGGGACGTATTTAAAAGTTCAACTAAAGAAAATAAAACTTTTTCAGGAATAAAAAGACAGAAAGGGGATGTGTGTTTTGTAAGGGGGGGTGAACATGTGAACTGTTCTGGAGGAGGATTTAATAGGGGGGGTGTATTGGCCGGGGGTCTGGCGATACAATACGTATCCCGATATTCTACCAGAAAACATTGTCTTTTCTTTTTAAAGTATGACTTTGAAAAATCTCTACCTAAATCTCCATACGTCTTCCATTGTAATAAAATGGTCAAAGTCAGTTTATTCAATGATCCCAATGTTGACCACTGCAACTGGATCTCATATAAAAGTTGCTTTTATCCAGGAAAATTTGTAGTGCTTTTATTTTGGTAGCTTAAATTATATAAAAGGGAACAGTCAGGATTGTCTGATTTCCACCACGAATATTTTTCAGTATAAAAAAAATAGAATGAATGTTCCTTAACCAATGAGGTTCTAAAAGTATGACTGAGGAAATAAAGTGCTGTTTATTTTCAACATTAATGTAGATTCTCCAGTTCTTGTACCCCTTGTTCTATCCTAGGCACTTTAACATTGGGAGTTGGGTCATCTAGACCCACTAGACAGTGCTCTGAACCTTTTTTCTTCAATGATTTGTGATCTTCACTGGTGTCCATGGATTACATGAAATCTTTCCACCTTTATCCACCTTTGTGATGGTAGGGAGAACACCTCAATGGAAGGGTGGGGTCGTCTAAGATAGCACAAGGGTTACACGGTTCAGGATTCTGAACAGAGCTTCAAAAATAAAGTAAAAAAACAAATTTTATACAGAAACATTAAAGTGATGATGATGAGGCAGCATGACAGGATGAAGAGCTTTAATGTGGCAAAGACAGTGTTTTAACTAAAAGCCAAAGAGCCCCAATAAATGGATCTTAAGGGATCAGACCCTGCACACAGAAAGGTGATTGAACACCGGGCCTTCTTGCTGTGAGGCAAGAGCGCTAACCGCTGCACCACCATGCAGCCTGTGCTTTTTTTCATATCAGGAAAACTATATGTTTTTTCTTTTTCATTGTTATTGCTTTCCTTAATTTTAGACAAAAACCTTATGTTGATCTTGTTTAATTATCATAGTAGAAGGTTAGGGGCGTTATCAGGACATTACAACACAGAGCCCAGGAGGTGTCCACAAGCTCTGACGGAAAGAAGAAAGAACAGCAACACGTCCATCAAGCCCTCAGAACCTGATATCCAGACTGGGCTTTCACCAGATCCCAACATACAAGAAAACAGGACAAGAAGGATCAAGAGCCTAAAGGGAACAGTATTTCCATTCCTTATATCTCTGGCCTGTCTGAAAAACTAAAAACGATTTTCAGACAACATAACATCCCAGTTCATCTCAAACCAGTTAAGACTCTCAGACAGAAACTGGTTCATCCAAAGGACAAAATTCCCAGCCTCAAACAGAGTCATGTTGTGTTCTCTATGATCCACTGCAAAGAGAACTGCAATGAACAGTATATAGGAGAAACCAAACAACCTCTACACAAGCGGCTTTACCAACATGGCAGAGCCAACCCAAGTGGACCTGAGTCTGCAGGAACCTCCACCTGAAGGCCACAAACCACTCGTTCCAGGACAGTGAAGTCCAAATTCTAGCCAGAGAGAAAGGACCGTTTGAACGAGGAGTGAAAGAAGCCATCTTTGTCAAGAAGGATAAACCTTCTCTGAATAAGAATGGTGGTCTCAGGTTTATTCTTCCACTTTATTCTTCGTTAACAGCTGAAAGAGATGACCAGTTTAAATGGCAGCATTTCTCTTGGTTTTATCTCCATGGAAGCCATTTCCTTTTTTGGTTTCCTGGGGGTGATGGACAGATCTTTGTCATTTTTTAAAAAAATTTGCAAAAGTTAACTTTTGGATTTCTTTGGCAACAGGGGTTTTTTGTTATCCACGCCCACATCCCTAATATAGTCATATTATATGTTATAAAAAGCGTTCCCAGATTCAGCTTCAGCCAGTGATTCATGTATTACATTTTCACAATATTCCCATAAAAAATGTGCAAACAACGGGGAAACACCACTTTAGTGAGGTGGACAAGGAAATGTTTCAAATCAACAAACTTTAAAAACTACATTTTTTCAAAGTAGCTTCCCAACGAGGGTTAGGGTCAGATTTTGAACGTCTTTTTTCAGCACCATCAGAGATGTTGGCCCCATTCTTTCCTTCTTTATGGTTCTGCCCACTGTGATGTCATCAGTTTTTGGGAGGGAGGGGGTGTTCACTTGGTCAAAAATTCTTTGTCATGGCGTACTAGGTCCTTGCAAAAATGGGTGAGTTTTAGTGGCGGGGTGATATTTTGTCTCAAAGGTGTGTTCCGGCTGTGGCGGTGTTGTTGATTTGTTGGTACTCGGAGTGTTTTTCTGTTTTCTTTGTTTTCTGCTGCAGTGGGAGGTTCTGTCTTTCCTTTTCATCCCCACCTCTGCAGATTGGATCCCAATTTGTCCGGAGCACCTGATTGGCTGTTGACCTCCAGCACGGGTTAAAATACTGCCACATCATCTGTTGGAACCCCCCCTCCCCTCCAGCTGGCAGCAGCAGAGCATTACTTTGATTAATACTCTTAGAGGCTTTGGTCCTTGTGTTTTGGTTTGGTGGTTTTTGAATAGTTTTGTGTTTTCCTTGTAAATAAATTCTCAGCTTAATTTCAGAGTTTTGAGTCGTTGCTGTATTTAGTTTTTCTTTTTACCTTTATGTTACATCCTTTTACAAGCCTCTAGACAGGTGTGTAACAGGTGCAGTAGGAGAGGAGAATTGTGAAAACACTTCGGTCACAAAATCATAAAAATGATTAGTGCTGTTAAAGTCTGCAGTGATAAAAGCCTTTAATCTGAAAAACCAGGTAAAACCACAACTGTTCACTTTGGCCAGACAGGCACATTTATTAACAATTAAGCTTCCACTTTTGTCCCCGAGGCTGACTAAGAAGAGAAAACGGTCCGCAGGTCCTCAACAGATAAATTAAGAGAAGCACTTACCAATCTCAGAGGACGCCAACAAGTCGGTTCTAGCGGCCCCTTTACCCCATTAACAGTTACAGAGCGCTGACTTTTGATCAAAAGGGAGAGCAGTGGATACGGGTTTTCAACAGGATACAGCGAGAAAGGAAAGGGAAAAGATTAATTCACAGAGAGCTAAGAAAGGAAAATGATGCAGAGGGAGCCGTGTTACTGTGGGGAGTTTATAATGTAGGAGATTATGCAGAAAATACTAACCCAGCAGAAAAACATTGGGTTCTTTTGAGAAAGTTTGAACACGTTTTCAGAATTTTTCCTAAAGGTACTAAATCAAGTCTCATAATTCTTTCCTTTTTTCCTTGCTGGATAGTATTAAGCTAATGAATGCAATAATGATGATCACGCCAACAGCCACGGATGTGCAGCTTGAAAGCGGGGTAGGGTCACGCCTTGTAATTAGGAACTGGAATCAACGGCAACCGTTCAGAATTGAAGAGGAGAAAAAACACAACCAACCCTCAAAAACATAACCTTATGTGATTAAACCAAACTCCAATAAAAGTGCTGTTTTTGGTGTTTTTAACATGTTCTGGTGGCATTTTTCTGATTATGATAGACATTTAAAAAAATAAAGCTAAAATTGCTAAAAGGCTCTGTTCCATTCTGATAAGTCTAGTTGTAGAAGACTAGATCCATGGACATATTTGTTTCTCCTGGTCTGAGCTGGCATCTGACTCAAAATTGCTCCAATATTTTTTACCATATTTGTCACACCAGTAATGTTAGGTTGGTAGTGTGAAGGGCTATAAGCTAGTCGAGGTCATGTAAACAGAAAGTTCTCAGCAAAGGGGAGGGGCAGGGGTTACTTCACACCAACAGTCCATCACTTAGAGGCAAATTCCTAGGAACGATTTCAAAAAATATCAAAAAGATGATCGGTGGGTCTTTAGGTATTTCTGTTCAGAATTTAAAATAAGAATAGTTTTTTGGGTTAGAAGGTGCCTGACATTAATAGATTGTTATACTATCTTTATCTTTTCTACCACACTAAGATCTCATTCTAAATTCACACCGGTCTCAGAAATGAGCTACTATTTTCAATGAAAACTCCCCTGAAAATATGTAAATGCACATATTTGTGCATTTTAGGCTCCTGCATTCAAAACTCTCGCGATCATGCGTTGCTAAGCAAGTTTTTGGTAAATTTCGGGTGCTGACACTATAACACGCAGTGATTAAAGCACATCAAAAGTTGAACTTTTACCGATCAGGTACTCGAATTTGGTAGTGACGGATGGATGGCATCTTTTGTACCAACTGTTTGAAATTTGACCATCAGGAGAAATTAACAATTGCAGTTTGTGCTGACATCAAGTCTTCATATAAAGAATAAAGAATAAACCATTGAAAGAAAAAGCCTGGAGCAAGATTCAAGAGATTTGCACCACTTCAACATTTCAAACCAATGGTCCTCCAACTGTGAGTACATGCGCTAGTATCGGGTAACAAAATACTTTTGTGAACCCCATTTGCTAAAAGAGCATTCAAAAATCCAAGTTCAGCGCGTTCTTAAACGTGCCACACATGCCCAGTAATCATGTAGCATAAGAGCAAACACTAAGTTAATAAACAGGAACATAAAGTAATAGAAGTTGAATTAAGAAGAATAGAGACTGTTGGTGACCAGCAGTTTAAAAAACTGCAGAGAAGGGTGGAAGAAGGAAACAAAGTATTTATAACTGTAAAAAAGTACATGCTGCAGAAAGAGGTTTAGAGTGACATGTGAAAGTAGTGCAGGATGTATGAGGACAACATGCCGGCAAAGAGGTGGGAATAAGGGGCTAGTTTGAAATAAAGGATGGTGTGATCACAATGTTTGCAGATGACAATGTTGTCTATAGTAAAGGCAGGAAAGAAAAAACGGGAAGGAAATATGCAATACGGAGGACAAGAATTAAAGTCAGAAGCAGAAAAGAACGTGTTTGTACAAAGAAAAAACAGAACTTGAATGGTAAAGTTATAAAAATGTAGAGATGGCAAAGATGATTGAGTCTGCATTAGCTGTCCAGAACAATGTTGGTTTTGGCCAAGAACTGTGAAAGCAAAGGTGCACAAGACTGCCGTAAGACCAGGTCATTTGTATGATCTAGGGACTATGGGATGTTCCACCTGGTTACATGAGCAAAGGGTTTGTGTTTTTTAAAATGGTTAATCTTGTTTTATCAGTACAATGTCCCTTGACAAAAAATGCACTCCATATTAAATGTATTATCAATATTTCCTATAATTTTTCTTATTAATGTTGCCATGTGATGGACCTGTTCAAGGTCAATCCCACGTTTGCCCTAAAACAGGCGGATAGGCTCAAGCAACCCTACTTAGTACATAGGATATAGATATTTGATGAAGGGATGATGGCTTTGATAAAAATATATATTCTAATGCCATAACAAGGTCATGAGACGATAGACTTGTCAGGGATAATAAAAGTGCATAAGTCAGAGATACTCAGAACTCCAACAATGAGATCAATAATCCTTTGAAAAGAAGAGTAAGGGATGTTCGCTGTCATGTGACCAAAACAAAGGGACAATGGAACCATCTGGAGATGATAAATGGTACTTTTCAGTCCTAACCTGGTGATTGGTTAATGGATTCATTAACCAGCTGATTAGAAACTGCTTTGAAAGAGTTTAAACAACAAAAACAAAGTGGGTTATGGGTGTGTGTGTGGCTGCCAGACTCCCCAGATACCAGTTTAATGGAATCACTTGGAAGACCCCACCCCACAACCAGCACAATCCAAGTAGATGTATTACTGTCATTTACAAGGAGTACACACTGGTACAGCCTTGACAGTAGTATTGGTATTCCAATCCAGAAAACATGTGCTCAGAAGAGTGATCCTATGGATGACTCATCATTTGGAGTTTAGGGAAGAACCAAATCCTGAATTTGACTTATTTGTAGCTACATTAAGCTTATACAGACTTTAGCAAACTGCCTTGAATTTCCAGCATTTATCAGGAGTTTTGATTTTCTGAACTCAACTACGACTTAAAGGCCCTACACCGTGCTTTTCTTAAGCCTTTCAGAGGAAACTACATCGACATATATGATAATACCTTCACAGCTCATTTTCTATAAATAAGCCTACTCGATCTCTGAGGCTCCGCCTTTCCCTTGTGGGTGTCGCCCATTTCATGAGGTTAACCTAGATCCGGCCTCGGCAGCCTGGGAGTTTCTCCCACGAAAACAAACAACATCCAAACTTTTGAAAAGATGGATGTTCATATTGTTTGTTCATAAAAAATGAAAACGTTTAGCCGATCACCACTAGCTCAGCAGAGAAAGTGGGCGAGTCTGTTAGCCTGGGGGCGGGGCTGGCAGTGCAGACTTCCTGGAAGGGGCGGTTCCTATGTCAGCTCATTAGGAACCGCTTTGTAAAAAGTCTGAATTAAATCTGTAAATTAAGGACTGAAGGTTAAGAGGGAAAGGAATGAAAAAAACTAACATGAAAACACTAAACAGAAGCTGTTACAAATAAACTTCTTTTATCCAGTACCGGTCCTGGGGCGGCCTGGTACCGGGCCGCAGACAGGAAGAAAATGCCGGCACGAACTTTGAATATCTGCTTTTTTATTATCTGATTTAGAAGGAACTTTTATTTTGGAAAACTACAGGATTCTGTTCACCGCATCCTGCTGTCTTGCAGCTTTGTGTGACATAAAGCAGCTGTTCGCTCAGAGCGCTAGCTAAGTTTTAAGCCCAAAGCTAAAAGTGAACAAAAGCCAGACGAAAAGACGTGTTTGGAAAGTTTCTTTGGGGAGAAAAGAGTCAGTAAGAAAACTGAAGAGCTTCAGCTTCAGAGAAACATAAAACTGCTGTTTCCAGACAAACCAGGAGTTTTCCTCAATGTTTGGACCTATGGAGACAGATGTTTACATGTAGCAAGTCGCTCTGCATGATATGCGGCGACTGACTTGAATGTTTCCCATAATCCCACAATAATACAGATGCAGACACGATGGATTCACATTTATATCATATTCAGGAAAGACCCGTTTTACGACGATCGTGTCGTTTTATTCTGCTTCATTTATCCGTCACACATTAAAAGTTGGACGCGGCAGAAGTTAGCGTCCGGTTGTTAGCATCCACTCTGACGTTACAGGGAAAATCTTCATCACAAAGTCTAAGTTTAAACCAGCAGCCAACATTTGACAGAAAATGAAGATTCAATCAAATAAAGATGTTTCTGATCTGAGGAAACTGACAAAAGGGACATTTAGGAATTTCCCTGCAGAATTCCTGAATTAAGCAAGAATTTTCCAGTTTATAAAAGTGACCCTGACAGAAGCTCATGAGAGTTGTGGATCCTCCTTTATCTAGTTTTCTTGGTGAAAACTAGATAAATGTTTTCACCATGTTTTATGTTGTGACATTAAATACTGTCAAAAAGTTTTCAATTGTACTGAATTCATGTGAAGTGAGAGTTAGATATTAATTAAATGCAGATGTGCATCAAACCGTCAGCGGTGTAAACATTTATTACACTGAATATTTAGACCTTATTTTCTTTTCTGGACCTTAACTTGAAGAGATTTTGTCGTCACATTTTAGTTGAAGACCCCTGATTTAGACTCAGCATCATTTTACTGACAGATTCACCGTCTCTCCTCTGGACATCAACCATCTCAGTCCGACTTGATCTCATAAATTAATAAATCAATAACATAAATAATCAGAGTTGGTTTTTATTGTTGCTGAAAAATTATCAAATAAAAACCATGTTTGGTTGTTTTTATCTCAACTCACAGGTTAAAGACTAACTTTTGCCCAGAGTAACTGATCTTAGTTAAAAATATATAACTGGAAAAAAACCTGGAAGAAACATTATCTGGGTTAAAATGAAACCACCATGACCCCAAAAATTAGTATTGCCCCAAAAGGTTACCCAAAATATTTCCCAACATGATTAACCCCAGAATTGGTTTGATTAAAATAACCAAACTGTTTGATTTTATTACTTCTGGCTGCCCTAAAATGAAAAAAGAAACTTTTTTTAGGATCTTACCCAGCCCCACTCCCACGATGATCCTCCCGGCCAGCAGCGCCTCTTTCCCGGGCGCCGCGCTCAGGACGATCCCCCCTACGGTGAAGCAGAAGCTGGCCAGCAGGACGCACACCCGGCGCCCGAACAGCCCGTTGAGGAAGCCGCCCAGCAGGGCGGACAGGGCGGCGGCGGCCACCGTGCTGGAGATGAGCAGCTCCTGCCACAGCGCGCTGAGCTGCAGCTCCCGCTTCAGCAGCAGCATGGCCCCGGAGATCACGCCGGTGTCGTAGCCGTACAGGAAGCCGCCCAAGGCGGAGAAGGCGGCCAGCACGTACACGAAGCCGGGCGTCACGTCCTGCTGGAACTGCTTCCGCGCAGCCCGCTCCAGCTCCCCGGTGCTGGAGGACGGGGGGCCCGCCGGCGCCCCGGCCGGACCGGGGGCGGCGCCCGGGCTGCTGATGCTGCCGCTGGACGGAGCCTTGATGAGGCTCCGCTCGCCTCCGTCGCTGATCCGCTTCCAGCGCTCGCCCATCAGGTTGTTCACACTGCGGAGGGTGTAGTCATGGTCGACCTGCTTTCGCGACATGTGGGAAATCCACGGTGGGGCTGGAGGGGTTCAGGGGGGGGGACTTTTCAGGAAAAACCAAAGAGAACCAGAAAACTCCGCCAGGAGTGTGAGCTCGAACACGCGGGAGAAAGTTGGGCTGCCTCCCGGCTGTCAGCGCATCTCATCCCCGCGGTGCTCCCTGACGAGGAGCGGGGAGGAAAGGTGAGGTGGGAGGGGCGTAGTGGAGCCGCGTCGTCACCGCCAGCGTCCACGTGACGTCAGGAGAGGCTCGTGCTGTGAACGTGGTGGACGGAGCGGCTCAGATTTACGGGGAAGGAGCAGATCCAGCCCGCAGATCAGTCCAAACAGGTGCTACTAAAAAAATAAAACAGCAACTTTATGTTTTAAATAAAAAATATACAGTTTTAGGCCCAAACAAACATTTCTTACGGTAAACAGTGACGAACAGGTTTCATCTGTGATTCCTTACGGAAAATGTGGTATATGTCGCCATCTAGTGGTCAGTTACATAAACAGAAATGCAACCTGAGGCTCCAGAATTTTATTCCTCCTTTGTGGTTCTTTGGTTTTAGAAATAAACAGTTTGGGTGAATAATGTGTTTGTACATTTGGTTTAGCTGTTTTCAGTCAATTACCTCTTGTCATTTATGTTTAAACACAGATAACAGATGGCTTGAAAGAGGAGTCAGAGAAGCAATACATGTTCATAACGAGAGGCGTAACGACAAATGGCATTACACCAATCTTGGGCTGCCTTCACCGTCTGCCTGTGCATTTCACATTTAAGATTAAAAATCTTAAATGTTTCAAACATCTCACACTTCCATTTTACCCTCTTTTTAACAAATTTAACACTCATTGGGATGTTTCCAGACCCACATTTTTATATTTCTCCATCTTTGCATGTCAGAACCAAGTCCCAACTTTTTTCTGAATTTGACTCAAAACAGGAAGTAAATAAATGACCTAAAATGATATCAAAAAACAGCCCTGAATCACATCATTTCATATGCATGACAACTATGTGTGTATGTGTGTGCAAGCCCGGGGAGGGCTGCTTGGGTCCTCCCCAGACCTCCTCTGCACCCAAACAGGTGCAGAGGAGGCCCCCCTACAGGGGGGAGCCTCCCCGGAGCCCCCCGATTAGAAGACAGGCCGCGGGTGGGTGATTTTGTGTGTTCCACAAAAAAAACCCTTTTATTTATTTCTGTCAATATTTGCTGCCAGTCAGAGGTTTTTGATTTTCAAGCCCTGATTGATTCTGGTGCAGAACAAAGCTTAATTGATCATCATCTCGTAACGCAACTCTTTCTGCCCACCAAACCTTTGGACACCCCCATCGAGGCTGCAGGTTTAGGGGGTCAACACCTCTCGCTTATAACCCATCGAACTAAACCCCTACATCTTATCACGTCCGGTAACCACAGGGAATCTCTCCAATTTTTTGTCAAGCAATCACCTCAGACTCCCGTTGTTTTGGGATTTTCCTGGTTCTGGTTACATAATCCACAATTTGACTGGACTCACCAACGCATAACCAATTGGACCACCTTTTGTATGGCTAATTGCCTTCAGTCAGCTATTCCGTCAGTCACTCCTTCCGTTTCCAACGCTTTGGAAGATGTTGACCTTTCTAAGGTTCCCTCCTGTTATCATGATCTGAAATCTGTTGTCAGTAAAGTTAAAGCTGGCGCGTTACCTCTCCATAGACCTTATGATTGTTCCATAGAGCTACTCAACGGCGCTACAAGGTTAGACTATTTAATTTGAGAAAGCAGCAATGGAGAGCTACATCCAGGAGACACTTTCCTCGGGACACATCCGCCCGTCCACTTCCCCGGTTGGTCCTGGTTTCTTTTTTGTCAAAAGAAATACAAGCCCTTACGACTTCGTATTGACTACCGTGAATTGTATCAGATAACAGTTAAAGATAAATACTCTCTCCCACCCATTAGCTCAGTTTTTGATTCTGTCTGTGACGGGGTTCTTCTCAGCAGCGAAAAAATAAATGACTCGGAAATAAGATGGCCAAGACAGCAGATTCAAAATTTCAAAAATGGGATTTTATTGATCCCCAAAAAAATAATCAAACAAAGAATTCAGCTGATTCTGGGAGAGCTTGTTGCCACCACTGCAACCAAGACTGCTCTCCCCAACTGGGAAAAGTTCACCCCTTATAAAGGCTTAGCCCCTCCCACAGGCCAATTATCCAAACAATTCCTTAAAACAAATTACTGTAAGAATTATTAGCATAACTCCAAAATACAGATATTTAACAGAAAAAAACAACAACAATTGAAATACAGAAATAGGTTTGTCATGTGAAGTCACTTCCTGTTTCCTGTGGTTATAAATGCTGAGGTGTCCATTGCAATCTTGTTGGTGGAGAAAAACTTTGATGGTGAGTGTGATTCTGTTTAAAACCAAGTGTGCACCCTTAGAATTTAACAAAACATGAAATGTGAATGATTTGTCCCACAAAAACTATAAACTGTTACTGGGCTGGGAGAAAAGAGAGAAAAAGAACAATTTAGGCTCATGTTCAGGCGCTGTCCTGCAACCTGTGACGCTACTTCGTCACACTGTCCAAGAAGCCCGTATTTTTTCCAAACTGGACCATACGCCTATCACCTCGTCCGTATGAAGGAAGGTGACGAATGGAAAACAACGTTCAATACTCGTTAGGTCATTACGAATACGAGTGATGTCTTTCGGTCTGACCAACGCTCCAGCTGTGTTCGAAAAGCTCGTTAATGACGTTCTCAAAGATGTCCTCAACCGTTTTGTATTCGTTAACTGGACGACATCCTTATATATTCTCAAAATCCTACTCAACATGAGACCCACGTCCACCTTGTCCTGGAAAGGCTGTTGGAAAACCAACTCTACGTCAAGGCAGAAAAGTGTGAATTTCATGTCTCCGCGATTTTCTTCCTGGGATACATTTTTGAGTCAGGTCACATTCGACCTGACCCGGCCAAGATTGAGACTGTCTCCCAATGGGAACCACTGGACACTCGTTAAAAAACTGCAACAGTTTTTGGGATTTGCATATTTTTATCGCCACTTTATCAGAAATTACAGCAGTATCGCTTCACCTTTGACCCAACTCACTTCGACCATGAAACCATTCAAATGGAACCCAGAAGCTATTGCTGCTTTTGAGACCCTTAAGAAACTCTATGTCACAGCCCCTATACTCATTCAACATGATCCTATAAGACAGCTCATCGTGGAAGTAGACACCTCCGATTACGGTGTTGGGGCGGTCCTCTGTCAAAGAGAGGAGTCTTCTGGCAAGCTCAAACCCTGTGCTTTTTCCCCCGAAAACTCTCTTCCGCAGAACGGAATTACGACATGGGTAATCGAGAGCTGCTGGCTATAAAGCTTGCCCTGGAGGAGTGGCGCCATTGGCTGGAGGGAGCGGTTCAACCATTCATTATCTGGACAGGTCATAAGAACTTGGCTTACCTAAGAGACTTAACTCCCGTCAAGCACGCTGGTGCCTATTCTTCGACCGGTTCAATTTCACTATCACCTACAGACCTGGCAGTTGCAACATCCAACCAGACACTCTCTCCCGCAAATACAACCCCTTGGAAACCCCTTCTGCTTCCACCATCGAACCTCCCACCTGCATTGTGGGAAACCTCACCTGGGACATAGACACCAGGGTCCTTCGGGCTCAAGGTGAGGAACCTGACCATCCCTTGTCCTAACGGAATTCTTTTTGTGTCGTCCTCCCTTAGGTCCGACACCCTCACCTGGGGGCATACCTCCCATATTGCATGCAATGGCGGAGTCATTGAAAAAAAGTCGCCTGCGGAGGAGGTTAAGGGTTCCTTAACCTCCTCCGCAGGCGACTTTTTTTCTTTTTTCTGGCCGTCCATGGAAAGAGATGTGCGGGAGTACAGCACTGCCTGCAACACCTGTGCCCATTCTAAGTCGTGCAATTTAGGCTCTCGTCCCGCTTTATCGGCCCGTACACTATCGAGAAGATCATCAACTCCTACTGTGTCTGTCTCCGGCTGCCAGTGGCCCTCAAGGTACACCCTTCATTCCATGTCTCACAAAACAAACCCTACTGTTTTTGACTATTCTGACTGCATGAGGAGGTGGTGCTATGTACACAAAGACTGGGTAATTTGGGCCTGGAGGCTTTGGGGGCGGGATTAAATCCCACATCTGGACACCAAATCTTTATTTATAAAAATTCATAATAGTCTCATGTATTGATTAGTTTCAATCATTGACTGTATAAAAGAACTGGACTGAGCAAGTGTAACATCACTCATGGGACATGATTTACTTCTGGCTCCAACCAAATGGAGTAAATTCAGTCGCCTTTTTAAAAAAAAATTACGGTAACATTTTTTTTCAATTTTACCGTAAGAACGTATTTTTGTTTTTCACGATAAAAAACCGTCGTACAGTCAATATTTCACTTCAGAAAAAATAGTTTCTACTTGAAGAAAAATCAACATTTCAATTTAGAAAGAAATGTTTTTACTTGAAGAAAAGTCAATGTTTCACCCTAAAATGAACATAAATAATCTGCATTTAATAAAGCAATCAAATTTCCCACATTTGTGATACAACTTAATAGTCTTAACTTTTCTACAAACTGTTGGGGTGTCCGCATTAATTAACTGACAGTAATAAAAAACTATGTGAGCTTTCAAGCAGTAACAGGTTTAATTTGGACAAGGTGAGCAGAGGTTTAGTTATTTCCAGCGCTTCAACCCATTACTTTTGAACAAAGACTTAAAACTGGAACAACATGAGGGTCACTTCTCTTCCCAGTTCCCTTACTCATGGTATGGGAATCAGTAAATCACTCTGTATTTTCCTGCACAGTTTCATGGAGTGGTAAAGTTGTAACATCCAGGTTGTAATGCCATTTCTTCCTAACAGGTTTGTTTTATTCCCAGGAACTCTTGGATGGGTAAACATGGTTGTGAAAACATTTCTGTAGGTGGGAAACCAACGCTTGAATGAAGCAGGTCGAGTCAACAAGCTGCTGTTATTTCTGCTTTTGAGAAAGAAAACATTCAAACAGAGCTCAGCCAAAGAAAAACACGGATCTTCTGTGATGCATTAACTGGAAGGTTTAAAGGATTAACACATCTAAAGTGGACTTCATGCCTACTTTAGCTTAAAAGAAGAAGATCATTCAAGGATTTATTGTGTTTTAAAGTGTAAGAATATCCACTTAGTGATTCCAAACACAAATATTGGATCACAGTCGTTGTTTTACCAGACTCCTAAAATCTCTTCACTATAATGGTGTGCATTGGGATTGTACAGAAATAATACCTGCTAGAAGGTTTAAAAACCTTTTTTGTTCTCTTCCTTACTGGGTAGTTCAGTGTTTCCCTGGTTTTAGACCCCCCCCCCCCCCCCCCATCCAATATTCAGTTATGGCTCTTCTTCAGCTCCGTAGACTTTTTGCCTACACAGACATTCTGTTTCCAAATTGTTCCTCCTTTCAGTTGGCTTTAGTTGGATCATCTGTCAGTCAAACTTTTTTATGCTCTACTCAGGTTAAAGATGATCTTTGGATGTATTCTAAAAGTGTTCCCAGAGGTTTTTCAATCAGGATCATGACATTTCTAGGACATAATTTCTGCAAAACAAAGGATTTCATTTCTCCTCTAAATTGTGGGCAGGACTGTTGGTGCAGAGTAATCCCACCCTCACTTCCCATCATCCATTTGTTTATATTCTCCCACTAGCATACAGCCTCTCAAACCACCAACCTAACATTAGTGGTGTAACAGAAACGGCAGCAGTATCAGATCTATCCATCCGTACAGTTCTGATCCAGATTCCAGCTCAGACCAGGAAAACGAAGACGTTCATTTGTCTGCAGGTGGATGCATCAAAAAGGGGCGGAGCAGTGAGCTTGTTGCCCCGCCCAGTGAGTTTCCTATTTAACAAATAAGATCTTTTTTCTGCTCCTGATTTACAACAATTTGAATAAAGACTCTCAGAAATGCAATATTGAGCTTAATTTTCGATATCTACGTGCTACATCATGAGAAAAATGCCACAAAAACAAGTTAAAAACAACCATAACACAATTTTCATCAGACTAGGTCTTTAAAGTGCTGTAATGCTTCAGTTTAGTCTTTGCTTAAAGTCCTGTTAAGTTGATCAAATCATTGAAGTTTTCTGTCATTCTACCTTTAATTCATCAAAAGACATTTAAAAAAGATAAACTGAAACAGAACCAAACAAGAACGATTTAATGATGCTGCAGTGACTGTGTTGGATGATTAATACGAGATTATATTTAATATTGGATCACTGCTTAAACCCAGCCAATTATTTTTTTACTGCCAACTATGCAAGTTCCTAGTATAAGTCATAGATTTGTATTTAATTGAACAGATTCTCTTTATTTCTTTTTAATAATGACACTGTGTCAGGAAGTGGTGATGAAGGATCTAAAATATGAGGCTAAACGGCAGAAAATGACAACTTTAATTTAAAGAAATAATAACAATAATTCAAAAACATGGAAGAAAAACTAGGTGACAAAACAGATGCCCTGAAAGGTGATCTCTAAAATCCACAGAGGATGATTGACTGAAATGAAGACAGCTGGATGGTCATCAAAAACCAGGTGAGACTGTGGCAGGAAGAAAAACAAGCCTGACAACAGATCACTGATGCCAGAAAACTAAAAAGCATCACTGAAACACAAACCAAAGAACACAATTCTCACACACTGTCCTAATTAATTGTGTATTTTGTCAGTTAATGGGTACATGTCAAAAGGTTTTTTCTTTAGTTTTCAGAGCTTCTGGGATGTTTTATCCACAGAAGGGCATTCATGTGTTTTTATCCTGGACCTTTTGATGTTTTTATCCTATTAAACTCTTTTTTTTCTTGTCCATGATCCTGATTGAACAGCCCTGAGGTTAATGTAGCTTTGTACTCTATTTATTATTAGTGTTATTTTCTGTTATTTATCACAAATAAAATATGAAAAAGAAATTTAGAAAGGAAGAACAAAGGGGGTCTGTGTATAATGTTAAATATTTTGTTTTATACGTGTATTTATATCTATATATGTGTGTGTGTGTGTGTGTGTGTGTGCGCGCGTGTGTGAGGGGGGGTAGTACATTTTTAAAATGAAAGGAACAGTCACACAAACTAGTTTGGGATTTAATGAAAAAAAATAAAAGCATTAACTTATGGTGGTGTTAGAAAAGTTACATTTCTCCAATAAAAGTGTTTTATGGCGATGGTTTAATTAGTCATTTATTATTTAGCTAAATAACATTTAGTGTTTTATATTTTACATAACTTAACATGTTTTGGGTGAGGTTATTTTGTGATTTTACGTGATGTTTGATCTGTCAGTCACAGAGGGCCGCGCCTTTAACTGTCTGTTTACTCTTTGTTGGCGAGGCAGCTTTATTTGCGTAGCTAAATAACCCGTGTCGTACACTCTGTACAAGAGATTGAGAGATTTTGTTTCCTCATTATTCATTTGTAGTTACATTAAAATAAAATGAACAAGAAAACGAATACAAGATGGAAAATTCTAGAATGATATGATTTATAGTTTTCTATCTTTAATGATACTGAGGTGACACTAAACCTTAGAGCAAAGTGGACAAAAATCTTTAAATTTAAATTCAAATTATTTTATTTCTAAAGCACCTTTCATGTTAAAGAAACAGCTCAAGCTGTTGTACATAAAAACAAACACAAGTAAAAGAGAAATGACTAAAAACAGAAAAAAAACTCAAAGAAGAGAGAACCCAGAAGGCGCCGTCTGCCCTGTCCTCCTGTTGTGGGGGGGTCAGCATAGACACAAACACCCAGCCAAGGCTGAGAAATAAAAAACCTCGTAAACCGTCTAAAATGTAAAAGTGATTAATAGAAAAGTTAAAATATAAAAAATTAAAATAAGTTATTGCATAAAAAGTCTAAAACACCTGAAATATAAATAAAAATAAGTTAAGACTTTAAGACAACTTGAATTAAAAAAACAGGAGATCTAATTAAAGTCTGAATTAAATAGATGAGTCTTTAATTTCTTTTTAAAAACATGGACAGTGGATGAGGTCCTCACATCCTCAGGTAGGCTGGTAGGCGCATGGCCAGAAGGGGGGGGGGGGCGCATGCGTACAACGGTTTCACGGTCCCGAAGCGACTTGCCAATAGTTTTAAGTTATTTAGAGTACGGCTTCAATTAAATCTGGTGATTAAACTATTATTTAAAAGTCTTTTGAAAAATAACTGGCCCGTCTGCTCCTCGTTTATCCACCCGATCTGTGACATTTTTGATAAAGATCAGTTTATTTTTTCATCTGGACGGTTCATTGATGCATGCCGCTCCCCATTATGTCATCTCTCGCTTTTGCGCAGCGTGTCATTTATTCATTCTTAGGTTGAATGACTGTGATTTATCAATGATTGGGACACCTGAAATTTGCTGTGGCTTCGGTCCCACGGTCATCCGTTCATCTTGTGTTCTGTTCCGGGTAGTTCAATCCTGGGCCCCATGTTCCTGTTCTGGATATTCATGTCTTGTGTTTTTGGTTTCCTTCTCAATGCTTGGAGTGGTTTTGTTATGATGATGGCTGTCGTCTCTTCAGTCTCCCTCCACTTGTTCTTCTGAGGCTGCGCCCTCTGGTTTTGGGGAGAAAGATTTATGAAGCGTGGTTTATGTTTGTCCGGCCGCCAGAATCCACAGCTCTAATGGTTTTTATGGGATTGTGTTGTTATGAGAGAATTCAGCCATGGAGATTATATTAAGGCTGTTTCAATAGTGAGATTATAGTCTTATGTTTCGTCGGTAGACTTGGTTGGTGTTTAAAAAAACACCATGAGCAATTTTAACCCTGACCGTAGAAACTATATCACTTACGCTCTCAAGCTTAGTTCAAGAGTTAAATCTTGTGTCCACAGGCCAGTCTTCTATCTGCCCTGCTTTAGCAGATGACACTTGGCTAGATGCTTCCCCATTTAGAGGCTTGTTATGCTCCGCCTCTAAATGCATAAGGTTCAGCCTAGCAAAAATACTATCAAAACCTACGATCCCTCGTGGATCTCATCTGGAACTGTCAAAGGTTACTTCTCTTACCATTGGTGTCCATAAAATTGGTGTTAAGATTTCGTGCAGGTCTATAATTCACTATCATTTCACTGTTGGAATTTGTGATTCTGGTGGTTCCTATGGTGCGATGAATCCACAATAGGACTTTTCCTTGACTAATACATTTCACCTTCTCAGATTTGTTCTATAAAAGCACTGTTATTCAATTTATCTCAAGCATTTTGAAACTGATCTGATTTTCTGATTTTCTGGGTTATTTATATATTCTTTGCCGAGACTAATAGGGCTTTTGTCTTTATCGCATCTTTATAGCATCGCATCCTGAGCCTGCGAACCCCTACGCCCCAGTCTGCTTCTCCGTTTCTGGCGAATGATGTCACCCCTGCAATCCTTGATCTGGTGCTGCAACAATGACTGCTCGACGTACCTATTGCTGTACTGAAAGTGAAGGGGCGGTGGACCTCCTCTGCGTTCCAATGACACTTCTGACTTGAATCAATCAATATGTCAACAGCAGAATGAATGTAAATTCTTGGATTATAGATGTTAAAAGAAAATTATTTGCCAGGTGGAAGCCTCAAAATTTAGGATGTTCTAGTTTGTATTATAGTATGAGATGGAGCTCGAATTTGGTTTCTTAAGTGCATTTATGTATGTAGTATGCCAATGAAGCATAGTAATTATGGCCTTTGAGCTTGTTCTTAATATTTAGATGGAACTCCGACTAAATGGATGTTTCTTGAGCGCGTATAATTGGTGCCAAATGGAAGAAAACTTCATGGCCGTTAAGCTCGTTGTAGTACTGTCGTTGGAAGCTTTGAAATAATGGATGTTACTAAGCTCATATAAACAGTATGCCAAATGGAAAAGTTTATGGCGTTGAGCCCGTTCATAGTATTTGATGGAAACTTCGAATAATGGATGTTACTTAAGCATGTCATAGGATGCCATCGGAAGCATTGGATTGGATGCTAAGTCAGTGTCATCATACGGGTTGTTCATGGCGGTTCAAATTATAGTTCCTTACAGCTTTTTTCGAACGTGGGCTTTATGTTCAAAAAATCAGGTACGAGTAAATCTTATGTTGGCTCCCCTTTCATTTCTTTCCCTCTCTCTTTCAGATAGTATGTTCCTCTATTGGTTTCCAATAACGGGAGCGGCCCTGCGGTCAATGGTGCCAGGGCACACATAGCAATCATACTGGAAAATGGAATGAAATGAAAATGGAATGCCGCCGAAAACACTGATTATACATTCACATTTTCTTTCTTTTTCTGGATGTTGTTGGGGGTTTTGTTACCCGAAAGTTTTATGGAAATTATCTCATGGAATTGAATGGAACCTTATGCCAAATGAAAAAGATGTGAATGCCAACTTAAAGAATTTGGAAAGTTAAGTATGTGAAATAAATATTTCTTACTGCAGAGTTGTCTGACTGAAAACACAACAAAAAACAAGTGTAACAGGACGTGATCCGTTCATTTTAATTACACAAAATATTGGAATCTGTTATGAAAACACAAAAACCTTTGTAGATGTTAACTGTTTATTTCGGGAATAAGAATTTCCTGTGTTCCCTCTACCCATCACCCTCATGTAGGAGCTAATACGGGATGCTAACACCGTGATTTCTATTTTCTTTTGGAAAATTGTCAGATACGCAATAAACGGCGGTGGTCTCCTTAAACACAACGCAGAAGTGATCCGGTTACACAAGCTTGACGATTAAAATAAAAAAGCACAAAAATTCAAAAATAAGGCCCCCCTCCCTGTACCTAGCCCCCCACTCCTTTCACACATCCCACCCCTGCCCTAACTGATGGGGAAAGACAATGAGAAATAGGCTGAGCACGAAAACAAGATGTTGGAAACGCTGATAATTGGAACCTCCCCCTCTGTTAACAGCAGATTAGACGGCCAAATGCAGCATCACAGGTGGGGACCGCATCACAGCTAAGCAGTGATGCAGGTTCCCATCCAGAGCCGCAGCAACCGGCCCAGAGGATCAGGTCCAACTGAGGAAGCACCGGAAATAAAATGAAAATAAAAATGAGAATCAAAAGGTAAACATATTGATAAAAACAATAAAACATTGCAATAAGGTAAATTAAAATAACGCGTTAAAAAACCTAGTTCAAGTTCACAAAACAAGATAAGATGGGTAAATAAATAAATAAATAAATAAATACATATAATAAATAACTGAATTAATAGATAAATCAAAGTAGTAAAAAATTGGCTTAAAGCCAGGTTAAAAAGATGGGTCTTGAGCCTTTTCTTCAAAGCATTAATGCTCTCTGCGGCTCTCAGGTCCTCTGGCAGACTGTTCCATAAACGGGGGCCATAGTGCTGAAAAGCAGCCTCTCCATAGGTTTCGGTTTTTACAAACGGAATGGTTAACAGACCAGAGCCAGAGGATCTCAGGGTCCGCAAAAGTTCCTGTAGCTTCAGAAACTGTTTCTCTCTCTTGGCTTCAGGACCGATAACTAAAATTTCAGTTTTGTCCTGGTTGAGCTGCAGAAAATTATTTGTCATCCATAATTTCACATCTAAAACACAGTTAAAAAGTGCTGTAATGGTCTTGTGTCATCAGTAGACATGGCTATGTACAGCTGGGTATCATCAGCATAGCTATGAAAGCTGATGTTGTGGCTCCTGATGACATTCCCCAGAGGAAGCATGTAAATGTTAAAAAGCAAGGGGCCAAGGATGGAACCTTGAGGCACACCACAGTTAATTTTGTGGACCCCAGAAAAGTGTGCGACCATGCTTACCATAAAGTTTCTCTCCATGAGATACGATTGGAACCACTCGAGAACAGTCCCTGAAAGGCCAAGACTTTTATGTCTGTTTACAAGGATCAAGTGATCAACAGTATCAAAATCTGTACTTAGAACCAACAGAACTAGTACTGAGATCTGACCTGAATCCAATACAGACCTGACTGTTATGGTGCCTGTCAGTCTCCTCCCCCTCCCCCTCCCCCTCCTGCTCTGCACCTGACTCCACCAGCTGGGACCAATTCACCTCATCACCTGCTTCAGCTCTTAAGGAGACTCACCCCAGTATCCAACGCCAGTTCGTTGCGCCTTATGGTGACTATACCTGGGGGGTATTCCAGGAAGCATGTTTAAACTACCCTGAGTTTAACCCTGAACTCTGGCTGAAATCCGCCTGAACTTGCTTACTCTGGGTATGTCAAATCAAATCAAATGTCGGTTCCAACAGACCGGATATGAGTTAGCGTAATTACGCTCCACTTGGTAACCCTGGGTTAATGCACGTGCACGGAAGGTACATAAAGACATTCTCAATGGATCACCGATTTACGGAGTCACCATGGAAACGCGTGGTGAAAAAAAGAGAGCGCGACACTTCAGTGAGGCGGAGTCTGAGCTTTTAATGACGGCGTATGAAGATTATACGACCATCAAAAAAGTAACACGGCTGCATCATCAAAAGAAAGAGTTTCTGCTTGGAGTAGAAGAACAGACAAAGTTAACGCACAATTTTCTGATCTTATTTCCATTTTTCTTGTGACGCATATATATATATATATATATATATATATATATATATATATATATATATATATATATATATATATATAACTTATTCAATTTTGCCACCTTAAATGAAATACTTCTATTGGTAACAAATAATTGAGTTAAATTTAATCAACCTAATTTCTTACGTCTATAAAACTCAATAATTGTTCATACAACTCAAATTTATGTATTTATCTAACTAAATGTCATATTACTCCAATTCAATTAATATTTTTTCTATCTTGATTAATTATATTTCTCGATCTCTCATATGTCTAAGTTTGAGCCGGCAGATATGCTCATTTTTATAAAAAAAAAAAAAGGACGGGGAAAAAAATGCGCTTTGCGCATAAATACATTAAAGAATTATCCGTCATTGTCATTGCAGTTATGATCGGTAGGGGTGCTGTATAAACTCATCATCCTCTCCTTCACTCTCCCTCATGGTGCAGAGACATAAGCTTAGTAGGACTAAACAACTCAGCAAAACATGGTAAAACACAGTAAAAAAGCTAAACAACTAAACACATTTGGTCAAAAAGCCACACTTAAACCCAAATCCGTCCAGACAGGCAAAGGGAATGGTATCCCACAATCCCTTGATGTGCCGATCTAACAGCAGCACCAAAGTTACACCTACTTAATTGAATTAATTTGAATGAAAGTAAAAATAAATGTCTGAAAACTACGTGTTATTTTTAAACTGACTTAACAAACAAATGATTAATCTTAACTGAAGCAAATAATGAAGTTAGATCAAAGTAAAAAAGTTTCTCTTTCCAACATCCATATGTGGTCTTATCACCCTCTCATGGTGGAAAAAGTATTATCTGAGCTTCTTCATCCACTAAATCATCTTCAAATGGACACGCCATGCTGCTTCACCTCTCTGTAAACAAACTAACCTTCAACTAAACCTGCTCCAGACCAGGTTATGTTCAGAGCATGAGTTGCTATGGCAACTTGACATACCCTGAAACATACCTCCATTTCTGGAACAGAAAGCTGAGGTTATCAACTTCCTTAGCCTCAAACTTACCGTGGGAGCTAGCATAACCTGCTTTCTGGAATACCCCCCTGGTCTCAGTCAAGCTCATGTTTGTGAAACCAAGTCTTGTCTCGACTCTAATATTATTCTCCCTGCTTCAGGATTCCAGCCTCCAAGTGTCACCTGTGTGGAAGTCAGATCGAGCCCTCCTGAATTCCTGTGGAAACTGCATGCTCTGCAAAGCCGCGCTACTACCTCCAGCCACGCCTCAAGCCGCAGTCCTCATCAGACTCATATCAAGCCACAACCAACTCTCCTGGAAGGAAAATAAATACTCTTACTTACCTCTCACCTACCTGTGTCCTCATTCTGGGTTTCAGCATCTGGGTCTGTCCGTCCTACAAGTCATGACACTGACATTATTAACGATTTTTAACAAGGCTGTCTCTGTGCTGTGGTTCGTTCTAAAACCAGATTGGTTTATCTCAAAAATGTTGTTTTGTAAGACAAACTCATTCAGCTGAATAAAAACAAGTTTTTCTAAAACTTTACTTAAAAAAGGCAGGTTGTAGTTTTCTTCAGTAACGGTTTCACCACTGCCGTTTTAAAGGCAGCAGGAAAAATACCCGTCTGTAGAGAGGAGTTCATGATATTTAAAATCTCACTCAAAAGACCCGTAAAAGGATTTAAAAAGTGAAGTAGGGATGGGGTCTAAAAAACAAGTTGTTGGATTAACTTGGGAGAAAACTCGACCAAGTGTTGCAGCTTCAACCAGGTCAAAACTGTCCAGTGCTTCCTCAGGTCAGATCAAGCCATCATTACCAATAGAGAGGCTTTTCTGTCCATTTATGATGTCAGATCTGACAGAATCAATCTTGCTCCTGAAGTGGTCTGCAAAGTCCTCACACAATGAGGCGGAGGCTGGCATTGTGTTTTTGTTCCCATTGGAGTGGATCAAAGACTCAATTGTGGTGAAAAGGACTCTGGGGTTATTTTTATTTACAGAAATGATGTTCGCAAAATATGAATTTCTGGTCTGTTCTACGGTTTGATTATATAGTTTTAGTTGGTTCTGGTATAGTTGATAGTTTATTTCAAGTTTGTTTTCTCCAAAGTCTTTCAGCAGATCTACAACGTCTCTTCAATTGTTTCATTTCCTCAGTTCTCCAGGGGGGTGTGGGTTTGATTCTCATCTTTTTAGATTTTAGAGGAGCAACTGAGTGGAGACTGGATTTTAATTTACTTTTAAAACTGTCAACAAGTAGATCACAGGAGGCTGGTAAGACAGGTGGAGAGTTGGAAGGAACAGATGTAATAAATTTTATAACCACTTCAGGAGTCAAGTATGATGATGTGATGAGGTGATGTGTCCCAAAATAAAAACAGTCAATAGACAGGAGCTTAAAAAATTAAAAAGTCTGATGAACGCCTTTTTATTTGTTTCAGACTCCCGATAAGACGTGTCGTAAAACCCACGTGTAAAATCAGCCTCCTGACAGTGGAAGGGAAAGATCGCAGCAGGTCTGGGAGGTTCTCCAGAATATCCAGAACCGTGGCTCCCAGAAAGCAGTGAGTTACCGCGTTAAAGAAGCGGACCTTCCAAATTATTGAGTCCCCGATTATCACTGTTATCGGGGTAAACAGTGGAGGAGGTGCAGAGCCAACAGGTTCCTCCGTGACGACAGCGCATCCTCACCTTGTGGCCGGTGGCCCATCTGCGGCTGCGAGGTCTGAGCCTTGGTGGAGTGGAAGCGGACGTCTTCCTTTAGGATCCGACGACGGGAGGAAGATGCTGGCGCCCGCGAGGACGCGGGTAGATCCAGACGCTTGTCTGATCCTGATGGGGCTTTAGCGGTGATCCTCGGGGCCTGGTCCGGGTTGCTGCATGCGTCCTCCTCCGGGATCTCCGCAGCATCTCTCCGAAGAGCGGGGAAATCGACGGTGGAGCCCAAGTCCGGTGGAGTCTGTGTCACTATGACCTCTGCGGGAGAATCCGCAGCCGGACCAGAGAAACGGTTTGAAAGACTCCGGACAGCAGGATTCCGGGTTTCATCAGAACTCCTTCTGGTTCTTCGGACAACCACCTCTTCATCCAGGGATCTCTGCTTGGGTGTTGAAGATGAAGAAGGGCGAGCGTAGGTGGAAGGGTCCCATGGAGCTGTGTCCTGGAGTGCGGCGCTGTGAAGGAAATTGTTTTATTATTATCATTGTTTAAATGTATTTGTTTAAACGTGTCTTTAAATGTTAACTCAGATTGACCTCTTCTGAAAACAGTTGTGTGTTTGTTCATCTGCTTCTCATCTCCCACCCAGGATGAGGGGTTTACGACACACTGTCCTGAGCTGATAAGGGATACTGTTTGAAGTTAGAATCCAACCAAATGGGTCATTATACGACACCCCCTAATGAACTTTTCCTCTTTGTCTTGAAAATGTTACCTCCTTCTTGTGTTCTTAATAAAAGGTGCACAGGGAGAGGCAGACCTTTGAGAAGAGAAACGTGGTGGACCTTTTCCAACACATTTGCTCCTCTCCCTCGTGCATGAGAAACTTGATTCTTGTTGTGGTTTGTTGTTTATAATTGTGTTTTTCTTTAATGTCTAGATGCATTTATCTGACATTCTTTGGTCCATTCGAGCCGGATGACAACATATCTGCGTCCTTGGGGGAGGACCATGCCGATTGAAGTCTGTGCACAGCCCGTGAGACTAGGTCTCCGGAGGAAAGTCCGTCGTAGTGAATTCTACGCCGGCCAATCGACTGGTCTGATCCCTGGGTCCAGATTGACGTTATTCGTTAACCAGTCAGACCACAACGACAAGGCAAGTAAAGCGCTTTTTCAGGGGTTCGAGTCCCCGAAGTGGCCCAGAATTCTGAGGGACAGGTTCAAGTCCTGTTGCCTAAAACACGTGTGGGTTTGGAGTCCCGGAAAAGTCCAGAATTCTGTATAAAGGTGTAGGTTCGAGTCCTGCAGCCTAAAACGCGTAAGAGGGTTCAAGTCCCTAAAAGGCCTAGAAAAACAACAAAAATAAAATAAAAAAAGTTTTTTTTGGTGTGAATGTGTGTGCATGTGTGAAAGGAGTGAACTTGTTCGGAGCAGTGGGCAGCTGGAAACCTTGCGGTGTTAACACAAGGCTGCTTGTTGGAGTAGAACAAGATTTCATCTCATTAGGTTTTAGGTGAAAAGAACCCAGAGTCTAAAACGGGTTTTGCTCCTGGGAGGACCCTAAACGTGTGACCGGATCAGACAATAGGTCTGACCTAGAAGCTTGTTGCACGGGGAGTGAAATTCGGTCCTGAGAGAAATTCTCTGTTGGTTCTGATCACACTCTGTGACTAACGTAAATTTAAAAAAATAGAAAAAAATATAAAAAATGGGGGAATTCAAAAAAAAAGTTGAATTACCATGAGATTAAAAATATATAGAAAGAGGTTCATCCAGGTTCAACTACATTCTTGGTAAAATGGGATAAAAACTACAATTTTAAGGGGAATGTACTGAATTAGTTCAATGGTTACCAATTAAAAACAGAATAAAAACTAAAAAAGAAACAAAAAAAAATAGTGAAGAATTAATTTGTGCAAAACTGTGCTTAAATGAAGCAACGAAAAATAAAGAATGGCATTCAGAAAAGTAAAACTAGAGAAGCATGTCTGATTGCTAAAAAAAGGAGGATAAATCAGTTGTGAGACTCAGACCCCTGCAACAGCAGGCTGCAGCGGGCTGCAGACCGAGCAGGAGCAGGATGAAAGGGGGGGAGAGCAGAAACCAGCTGATTTCTCACCTCCTCCCTACCAGGGGACAAATGCTCCTCTGTTGACGGGTTTTTACCCACCAGTGACTGATTTAAATAAACCAGAAAAAGAAAAAATAATGTTAGGAGGAAAAGGGAAAAAACTTGAATGGAGTAAAACTTTGGGGGTTGGTTTGGAAGAAGCTGGAGAGTCATCTAAAGTTGCAGCGACATTTCCAATCATTGAAGTGTCCAATCCCAGAGCTGGAGAAGATGGCCAGAGGCCTACACTTCTTTTGTTTAGCACCTGGACATTAGAGGATGTTAGGAAGGCAGTGAGGGGAGTTATCTCTCATGGGCACATGATGGAAGTTCAGAAAGTTTATCATCTGAATGGCATTGAATGTCAGCAAGCATGTATGACTGCTATGAAAGCAGACTGGGCAAAAGTAAAGGGAAAAAGGAATCCTATGGATGATGACGATCCACCCAGACCTCTTCCGCATAACAGTCAAGAGTTAATTCAAAGTCTTACACTTTTAGGACAAAGAATTAGAGAAGCCTTTCCAATGAGACCTGATTTTGGAAAGATTGGTCAAACTAAACAAAAAGATGGAGAATTAGTGTTTGATTTTAGAGTCAGATTTGAAGAAGTTTTAAAGCTAATTGTGGACTCAGAGATAATGATGATGGTCCCTATAGACAGCAGCTGAAACAAGTTTTACTGCAAGCTATGAGACCAGAGATTGCAGACTAGATAAGGACACTTTACGTTGATCTACCAACAGGAGCACTACAACAGTTTGTGAATTTTGCTGTTCATGCAGAAAAAGTGATGGTGAATAAAAAGAAATTTAGGAATCAAAGTGAACATACATTTTGGCAGGAGGAAAGTAGTGATGTGTTTTTTGGAAGGAATGTGAAGAGAGGAAGAAATCGTGGTCGTGGTAAAGGAAATTTTAGAGGAAGGTCTAGAGGAAGTAGCAACAGAGGGTCAGAGCAGGTTGATGAGGGATGTTGGATTTGTGGACAGAGAGATCATTAGCTGAGAGATTGTCCTGAAAGGAAGAAATCAGATTGACTAGATGGTAGAAGTAATGTCAAGATTAACAATGAATCTGAACCAGAAATTCAACGAATTTGTGATGAATTTTTAGATCTCACTGAAGTTTGTCTTATGGAAAAGCCAGAAATAACTCTTTATGTTCAGGGACAACCGTTTGTTTTTCTTTGTGACTCAGGGGCTTGTAGAACTGTGATAAAAAGTCATTACAATGATTTTCCTAAGTCAAATAAAACAATACAAATGAGATCTGCAGATGGTCAAATTGAAACTAAACATTAGAGTAAACCAGTTTGTTTTGAAAATCCTGACACTAATGAAACAACAAGCATTCCTGTGGTTTTAGCACCAAACTGTCCTTTTAATCTTTTAGGGAGAGATGTCATGATAAGATTAAAGTTAGGAATTTACCCCACCAGAGAAGGGGGGATGCAAGCACGACGTTGCCCCGATACAGACATCTGTGTGCTAGAAGGCAGAGGTGAACCACACTATTATTGGACTTTAGATCTACCTAAAACTGATCTTGGACAGACTGCAAAAAACTTAATGGAGAAAGCAAAAGCCAGAGTGTCACCCCATGCAGATTTTATGTCTTCAGACATTCTGTATGTCATGTTAAGATGCAAAAAGTCTCCTAGCCCTGACAGGGGATATGATGAAGCAGTGAGTAAACTAGGATTTCAAAAAATGTACAATAAATGATTTTTATTGGAAAGATGAAACTAGTTTCTGTACTGTGACAGCAAAAAAATTTAATGTATACAGAAAGAGTGACAAATTGGAAACAAATGGCAGATGCAGTTCCATTTATTTCTTGTACTAAAGGTTCACGACAAAAATGGGAAGAAATGAAAGAACATGTGCAGGAAGTGACTTATACTTTGAACAGGCAGAAACAAAGTGGGGTTTAGCTGTTGTAACTCAAGATAAGGTTTTGAAGGCAGGACCCCTGCCTGGAAATTACTCAGCACAATCAGCAGAGTTGACAGCTTTAACTGAAGCATGCAAACTGTTTAAAGATAAGCCAGTTACGATCTATACTGATAGCCAATATGTGTTTGCTACTGTGCATTTTATTTTGTCAACAGTGGAAGAACAGAGGGTTTAAAACGTCAACAGGAAAACCAATAATGCATGTAAACTTACTGAAAGAATTATTGACTGATGTAATGTTACCATCTAAAGTGGCAATATGTAAATGCGAGGGAGACACAGGAAGAACAGATCCTATTTCTGAAGAAAATGCCTTTGCAGATGCAACAGAAAAGCATGCTGCAACAAAAGATGTAGGAATGTGCACTAATGAGGATTTGACTCCAGATGCAACCGCTGATTTTTTTAAAAAAAAGAAATGCCACCCAGTGCACCAAAACAATAAAAAAATTTTGGTTGAAAAAGGAGCAAAGTTGAACAAGGTCTTTATGTCAGCACAGAAGGTAAACCTATTTTACCAAAATCCATGTACAAATAGGCAGCAATTTTGAGTCATGGGCCTTGCCATGATTCAACAGGGGGGATGATGAACTTATTAGAGAAGTATTATACAACTTATGGATTTAATCTCTATTCAAAAAATTTTTTAAACAATGTGTTACATGTATGCATCATAATCCCCAAGGCAATGTTAGATTTAAGAGAGGAAGATTTTCTGAACCACCTTTTCCTTTCCATACAATCAATATGGATTTTATTGAATTGAATAAAAGTAAAGGATTGAAATATTGTTTAGTGATTATTAATGCATTTTCCAAATGGGTTGAAATTTTTCCATGTGCAACACAAGACGCTATTACAGTAGCTAAAGCTATTTGTAAAAGAATAATCCCAACTTTTGGCATACCACAAGTGATAAGAAGTGATAATGGTACACATTTTGTGAATCAAGTGATAGATCTAAAGAGACATTATAGTTATCACCCACAGAGTGCAGGATTAGTTAAGAGAACTAATGGCACTATCAAATCAAAGTTAAAGAAATGCATGGAAGAGACAAACAGACAGTGGCCTGACTGCATAGACTTAGTTCAACTAAGCATGCGTATCACACGCACAGCAGGTCAACCTTTAACGCCTTTTGAAATGTTGTATGGACGTTCTTATAGGTTACCAGACCTTGATCCTACACAGCAACATTCTCCAGATGATGATGCAAATTTAGTGGATTATTTGAGAAAAATGTTTACCACTAAAGATGTGCAAAGGACAAATCAAGTGCCAGATTCCTTCTGATCTCCACAGGACACTTCACCAGCGCAGGTTGGTGACTGGGTGTTTGTGGAGGCCATAAAAAGGAAGTGTTGGTCCAGCCCACGTTGGGAAGGGCCATTCCAAGTCCTGCTGACTACACCAACAGCTGTCAAGATTGCTGAAAGGACGTCTTGGATCCACCTGTCACACTGCAAGAAAAAGCATCTGGGTGAGGCTAATTCCAACTGCTAGGTGGGGAAGTCTGACTACAAAGGGAGGCAGCTGTATAGAAGCTGCTTGTCTCAAAGTCAGCGAAGCAGGGGAATCCACCTAGTCTTAGGGAAGAAAGCACACCAGAACTCTTTTGCACTACACGGATCCTACACTGTTAGAGGACTTGAGGAGGTGATGTGCTAGTAACCTCTCCCTCCCGAAGATAGGTACATATCCACCATGGCGTGTCCAACTGGGCTAAGAGACAGTTTATTTTGTTTACTGTTCCTGCTATTCCTGACAGGAGCCACCACAAGGATTTGGTTCTTTTGGAATCATTATCCACCTGCAAGAAGAACCACCAACGAGGACAGACTAAACATTTCTCGACGATGGCTGATCCAGATAATCAATGACAGAGTTTCCCATGCAGTTCCCTGCCCCAGAGGACGTTGTGTTGAATCTAATCCAGATTTAATTCCAGGTAACAATGGTACTTATGTGGTTGATCAAATGTTTTGGTTATGTGGGCAGGCCCTCTACCTCAGTCTGCCTAGAGACTGGAGTGGGATTTGTGCTCCCATAAAGGTCACAGATCACACTTTCATAGTTTCTGCAGTCCATGAGCCTCACCTGAACCATAGACGTAACCTTAGTGATGTCAAGCCACATGATTCCATTTGGGGATCAGATGTACCTGAAGACCATAAACACTGGAATACTGGGGAAAAGGTAACTATGGCATTGTTTCCCTAGGTGGGAAATGCTAAAACGCTCTCAGAATTGAGACCATTGATTATCGATTAGGTTTATTTTTGATTATTTTTGAACGCTACAATTAAAGCATTTAAAGGCTATAATGAAGAAATGTCAAGCATGAGACTTATGGTTCTACAGAACAGATTGGTTTTGGACTTATTGGTTGCTCAGGAGGGAGGTGTTTGTAAAATGTTAAATGATACCTGTTGTACATTTATTCCTGACAACATCGATGAAGGTCACAGCATCACTGAAGCATTACATCAACTTGAAAAGGTTCAGCAGGCAATGCAGAATGACAGGAAACCCCAGTCTTGGGATTTCTTCTCCTGGCTTGCTTTTGGTTCCTGGTGGCAACTTTTGTTAAAAATAGTGATACCTATTCTTATGGTACTGATGGACCTTTTCCAACACATTTGCTCCTCTCCCTCGTGCATGAGAAACTTGATTCTTGTTGTGGTTTGTTGTTTATAATTGTGTTTTTCTTTAATGTCTAGATGCATTTATCTGACAGGCGCTAATCGAGGTTAGCCGCTTAGACTGGGCGAAGGAGACGTCCATGAATCTGGACAGGAGAGTGTCCTTCATTTCTAGTTCGGCTTTTAGACCACGGATGTCCTCAGTGGTCATTCCAGCAGCTATATTCAGTGATTGTGAGTCCAGATCATTGGTTGCATTTGGTGTTAGTCTTGAATTCTCGTCTGGACTCACTACTGCTGTTTCTCCGTCCGCCATTTTGTCGGCCATATATTCCCTGCTCCTTGTTTTGAACACTGAACTCTGAACAGAAAGGAAACTTAACAATTGAACATAACTAAAAACAAATTTAAGTAACGTTAACTTCCAAGGTAGGGGTCTTAGAAATAGACCCAGTCGAGCCTCTAAAGCAGGGGTGTCCAAAGTTTTTTTGGTGAGGGCCAAATACGGAAAAATGAGCAAAGGTCCGGGCCGCACACAAGAGGTGACATATTGACACGTGATTACTGTGTATTTTAACTCACCTATAATGTGAAGAACATTGCTCTCAGTGGGAGCAGTGATGCTGATCTGTGCCACATAAAACAAGCGCACGTCAAAATGAAACATTCACTCAGACAATGAAACCTCATTCCAACCAGGCAGTTCAGAACGGCTTTATTGAGCAGCTGAAGCCAGCAGATCTGTACATGCGTAGCTGTTAGTGTGGTTGACTGGCTCCGTCCTCTGAACACACAATATATCGACCCTGTGGCGGGTCTACACTAACCTACTCCCTGGGCACACTAAAGCTAAACTTTTAAACCTTTTAAACTGAACTTTTTGAACATAAATATGAATAAAAAGAGGAACATTAATCCAGAGTAACTCAAGTTAAACTTAAATAACTCATAATATTTTGCTCTCCATAGAAATATATTCTGTCAAAATTATACAAATATGAACATGCTGCAGAACAAAACAAAGAAAGCCTGGAAATAATAAAAATTAAGAAAAAAACAAATCAAATAATTCCGTTTTTTTTTGCTCTTTTATCATTTTTTAGAGCATTTTTTTTTAGAGCTGGACTCCTGCTTCATTTTTAGCAATAATTTCTTAATGTGTGACGTCCTGTGTGTGTCTTTGTGAAACATAACAGAGGGATCAGATCTAAAAAAAAGCTTATTGTGATTAATATGTTTAGGTCTTATAAAACATTAAAGACTAAATCTTAGAACTCATCAGTGGGATTACTCCAAAAATATTTGGCATTTCCCTAAATTTGTGCAACATCAACAGTAGAAATCCTCCAAAAAAACTCAATCCATAAAAAATCCCCTCCCTCTGACACACGCGGCTCCGTCTCCATGACGACAGGCGCAGCTGCGGCCCAGAGTTGATAGTCAGATAGAAAAAGACTCCCAATCACCTGTTAGCGTGATTCAGCCAGCCACCGGCGAGTTGCGCTCCCCTCTCGAGTTTTTTGACTTATGTTCCAAAGACTACCGCAATGAGGTGTGGCCGCAAGCGTCTTGCAGCAGAGGGCGGTGGTCACGTGCGCGTCAGGTCTGCTGTGTCGGAGCAAGGAATTGTGGAAAATAATCCCCATTGCCTGCTTTTGTCGAAATTGGGTTAAGCATGGGTGTTTCTTCTGCTTGATTCCTTTTCATGTGCCTGTTTGACGTTGTTTCACTCTGAGTTATTTCATCCTTTTTTTTTTTTTGCACCATAAGTGTGAAGAGGGAAAAGGATGAAGACATTGTTCATAGTCTGATGTTTCAAGTTATGAGCGTAAAGTGTTGGCAGCTGCAGGCATGTCAAAATAAAGGATCAAAGCTGTTTCTTTGAGTTTAGTTGCACATTATATGTAACGCTAAAGGCACGGAAAATGCGCTCCCTATGAACTGCCACCACCGCCCACTTCGCCCATATCAAAAACTGCCACTGTATCAACCCCCCACACCTCCGCTCCGTGCTCGCACACCCATCTCCACCTGCACGCGTTCCTCCCCCTCTCTCTCTCTCGGCACGCGTGGCGCTCAGCACACACCCACTCTGTTCTGTGACCGACTCCATCTAGTGTTGAAACTGAGAAGTGCAACAGCGCCATGTGCGGGCCAAATTCAATTATATTTTCAAAATTTGCTGCGGGCCAATAAAAACAGACCCGCGGGCCGCAGTTTGCCCGCGGGCCGTAGTTTGGACACCCCTGCTCTAAAGGCAGTGTCTTCATCACTTTGGTAGGGGGGTGGGGTCAGCAGGGGCTTTAGGTGTGGGAGATTGTCCCACCGAAAGGACTACAAATAATGTAAATTACTTATTTATACACCTGATGAACATTAGGTCTTAATTTTTTTAATTTCAATTAAAGGTAAAAAATAAAATAAAATGCAGATCTCCTCAGACAAGTTTCAATGTATTCTGTTCTATTAGAAACAGAAAACCAAATTTAAACACTGGGAAAGCTTTCCAGGGTATTTATAGAACTCTCTCCACTGCTAGGTCAGCACCGGTTCTCCTGAAGGCTCTCAGTTTTTTCTTAATAACTTGGTCTGGCTGGTCGGGCTGGGAAGGATCTGGTTCCCCAACACACGGTTCACTTTGGCAGCATGCATGTAACTCCACCCCCATGTGCACATGCACACTGGCCCACTGCTCCCCGTCTACTTAATCCCTCCTCCTAACCCACAGCATATTGATAGACAGATGTCTTCAGAATTCCACCTTTGATGTAACATTCGTCTTTCCAGCAGATCTGGTAGAATTGTTACAGCTTAAAATAATAACTTATTCAAATCAGTGCTTGTATCCCTCACTTTCTCCCTATTATTCTCTTCTACCTCACCCCCCACATTCTTCCCCTCTCCCTCCCTACACACTAAATGTAAAAAATAAATAAAAAAAACAAAAAGGGGTTCAAACAAATCTACACTCTGGTTTCTCGAAGCTATATAAACTCTTTTTGTGATGGTAAAACCTGTCCAATACAAAAGGCCTTCAGATCTAATCTGTTTGCTCAGTTGTTGGAGAGAATAAGTTAAAAAAATAAATAAAAAAAGAAGATGGGCAGCAGCATTTTGTAACTCAATCGAGCAAGTAATTTCTGGAAAAGTCTAACATAGAGAGCATTACAGTAATCCAAACGAGTTGAGATAAAAGCATGGATTAAAATCTCAAAGTCATAACGAGAGAGGAGAGGTTTAACCTTGGCCAGTTGTCTCAGGTGAAAAAAAACTGGATTTGACCGATGAGTTGATACAGTATGAGTATTAAAAGTTAAATTACTTCACACCTAAACTCATTGCTGTCTGTTTCAGGTGATCATTTAAAACGCCTAAGTCGACATGTGCCTTAGAGACGTCACTTGGACCAAATAACAGAACCTCCGTTTTTTCCTCGTTTAAGTGTAAGAAGTTACATGACATCCATGTCTTAATGTCCTCAAGACACTCTAATAACTGTTGAGCAGAATATGCTTCCTCCCACTTTAACGGTATGTAAATCTGGCTGTCGTCAGCCAGATTGAATGAAATCCCGTGTTTGCGGAGAACAGACCCAAATGGAAGCAGGTGCAATGAAAAAAGAAGAGGCCCCAGAACAGAGCCCTGAGGTACGCCACATGTGAGAGTTGCTCTATGGGATTCTGCATGTCCAAGACAGACACAGAAGCTCCTC